>NW_010305630.1:0-129472 GCF_000700745.2 Antrostomus carolinensis | reverse complement strand
TCTAGCCGTGAGGTAGCTGTGCCGTGCACGCTCTTTGGCTCGGGAACTACCAGTTTGCCTTAAAGTATTACAGCAGTATTATATTGATTACTGCTTGATATTTGCAGGTCTACAAAATGTCCAAGGAGACACCAGAAAGTTTAGAGACTTTTAATTTGTTGTACCAAAGCTTTTCTGATGGTCCCAGAAGATTACGCATTTATGAAGAAGGGCAGCACAATAAAAGCTTATTGTTTGCACTCAGCCAAACTTCATGGATTTTTTAAGTATGACAAAGGAGAAAATGAGTTACACAGATTTTCAATAACTTGAACACCAATCTCTGCTGTCCAAAGGGAATTACTCCAGTGTTCTTTCTTTGTCTACCTTGGCCTGGCTTTAAGGGTTTATCCTTGTAAACGACATCAGTAGTTACAGTTAACAGGTCCAGAATGAAGCTGTGGGGCTGAGATCCCTCTTGTCCTGATGTGCTAGATGCTCCAGGGAGAAGACTAAAGATAGCAAGAGAAACTTTGTCAAGGTAGACTCACGACAGAAGATAGGAGCAAGTAGTGCACGTAGCCCTTCCCTTCGCTTCAATGACAAATCAGAGGTACCAAGAGGATTCTGTCATCAGAGAGCAATGGCATGAAGTGAGATTAAGGTAGCAAGCCATTTTGCTTTTATGTGTTCAGCTAAAGAACAAGGTCAAAGACATAAGGTCTTAAAACTTTTAATTAAGTGACAGTGGAATTATTCGCTTGCTCCTGACTTACACTGATGCAATCCAGCATGAAAACTGCCATCTGACATCTCCCTTGATTTCTGCTCCTCTTTGGTGGGGGTACACAGTAAATTGTTTTCAGGTACCAACTTGCCATAGCTACTACTGGCAGGGAAAAGGCAGAAAAGGCACTAAAAAGGCAGAAAGGCACTAAAGCAAGAAAAAAGAAGCATTACTGCAACAGAAGCCAGTGTGGCTGCAGAAAACTATGTTGCAAAGTAGGGGTGAGGGATAAACATAAAGCAAGTACAGATATTTTCTTGGAGAGCCATGCATGAGAAGTCTCATGTCGCCGGAAAGCAACGGGTCATGAAAGGCTCCTGCGCAGTCTCTATTCAATGGCCACTGAGTAGCACCTTGCTCAGCAACACTGATGCCACACACGAGCACATCAGGTGGCTCTGAAGGGTGGGACTGGTCCCTGGGCACACAGCCCTGGGAGCACCCAGCCTTCAAATGTATATGGTGCAGCCGACCCAGGCCCCACAGCCAGGAAACAGAACATAAAATACATGGCCATGGTAAGAATGAAACTAAAATGTGATTTAAAAAAAGAACAGTGTTTTGGTTTCTGAGCTCCCAACTTTATTTTTATTTGTTTTTATGCTCCTGTAAGTAAAATCAACAACTTCTTTTTCCCCAATAAACTGAAATTTTGCAGACCATTAATCCATAATATGGACAAAAGCCTTTGGGTGCACGTGAAACAAAATGAAAAATGGTCAGTCTGGTTCTTCCAGGAAAGCTGATACTTCACATGAGCAGTAAAGATTTTCCAACAAGCAGCCGTACACACATTTCAGTGCAGACCCACAGTGACTGCGTTAGCATGGTAGAGGGTAATGGCTCTGAATATCATTTATGCACACTTAACTACCATTTAGTTAATGTTTATGCAGCATTTTGAAAACGTAAAGTGCTATAAAAATGCCAAATGTTATTATTATTAATAATCCAAGTGGTAAATACGACTCAAAATTCTATACTCTATCCTTGTCCTTCATGTCAAAGGGATGTTTGGACATATAATAAGGACTGCATTCAGCAAGACACTGACAGCGTATGCGTTACTTAGAGTTCATGAGTTTTACACATAAGAGATTAAAGGACTAACTGGTTTCTCCCCAAGTTTACTGAGAGTTACAAAAATACAAATGAAGATGGAAGATTATGTTAAAATCTTGCTTTTAAAAATGCTGGGTCAGGGCTCTGCTGTAACATTTAAAAGCCTATTTAGCAAGCCACACAGGTCAACATGCTTTAATAAAATGCGTTTTCTTTCCAATGAATGTAAAAGAGGGGCCAGAAAAGTACTCAAAGCCAGCAATATATGGGTACCTGCTGTCTGCTATGTTTCCACTGCACCCACCGCTGCCGCAGCTGGCTGTCCATACTTTGACCATCCAAGCCCCCAGACTTGTCCCTCCTCACACCTTCACCTCATCCCCCAGAGGATGTGTACCAACCACGGAGCCTGCTGTCAGAGAAAGAATTACTCCCTCCATGATTTTCCTATTTCTCTACACCACTTCTTTTTTATTTGCAACTGCAGCACCACATCAAAAAGGCAGATAGGAACCACCCCACAAGTCACTAAGGCTCCAAGACGGGTCCACCATGAAGTGTTTGCCATCACAGTGGATCGCACTTATTGCATTAGACCTCACCAGGGAAAATAATCTGTGAGTCAAGGCCTTTGATCTCTCCTTTTATATTCACAAAGAAACCTTCTGGCGCTCTCGGAGAAGTGGTTGTTATTTCAAGGAGGCGATCAGCTTGTGAAGAAGTGCTAAGGACAGGGAATTTTTTTTTCCATAGGTTTTTCCTTAGGTTTGGAACGGCCTTTGTGATTGCAGTGGCTTCACCACTGGGACCGAATGTGAAGTTACATCTCCAAGAGAAACATCTGCAGTTCCCCTTACTGGAAAACCAAAAGGAAAAAAAACAGTTTTCTAAAAGATGACCTTTTAAATATCTTCACTCACTTCACCAATCTGGATTTTCCAGAGAGTTCAGCTCCTATTCTGGTGTTCCATTGCAGTGGTTGGATGCTGAGCTCTTGGACACTTGGTCCAGCCCTTGAGATTGGGGATACAGGTAAAGAACATGTGGCAAAATCCCTCCTTTGAAGGCTTTCTCCAAGACCTGAAAATCTATCTTAGTTTAAGGAAAATGAGGAAAAAAAAGAAAAGGAAAATGAGGGAAAAAAATCCCACAGAGACAGCCTGATCTTCTACTTGCTAACAATGGTATAAATCAAGAATAACCCCATGGACTTTGTAGGACTTACACAAGTATAAAACTGCTAGAAATGAAAGGTTCACATTTCCTAACTTCAGCAGCTGGCTCGGTTTTCTTTAAAGAGCTTCATTAATAAATACTTTTTAAAAAGAAAAAAAAAGTGCTCTTCCTCCCCCAATACTAATTGCTAGTGCTCAGATTTAATCTTCAGCATTTATTGTGCTTCACCAAATCCCTAATAACCACCCCAGAAGACTCCTTAACATTGTTGTATAATGGGAAACAAGGGCAGGGTATTACTTTTTCATGTACAAAGATGTTTCATCAGGAGGCCAGATTTCTTCTATGCAGCTAAAGTACACAGAGCCTGACATTTTTAATTTCTTCCGTAATTGTGTCACGAGAGGGGGTTATGTCACTGTGCCTCTTTGCTGAATTCCAAGAGGCTCAATGCTATTCCCATGGTCATTGCCTCCTGCCTCTACTTTAAAATAATGAAGATTTGGGCTGAAATAAATTTGAAGATATCAAATAAGGACCCCTTGAGTTCCAGGGAAAGAAAATAAAGCAGCTTTTATTAAACTTGTTATGAGACCTTTCATGACCACTATTCTCGCTGTTCTCTTTGCTCAAAGCCTTTAGAGAATGGTCTCACTTTAGCCTAAACTCAGCTCTTTCTCAGCTCTCTAAGCCTCTGTAAAATTGAAGGACATTCACTCCAACACACGTCTTTAATAACTCAGTATGATTTAAACTTTCAATCTGCATTCCTGATTTCTGTAATAATTGAAAGGAATGCATTAGCAGCAGAAAAAAACCCCCACTTTTGCTTCATAAACTTTACCTTCATTGCCTCAGATTTTCAGTAGTTCTCAATATGTAAGTTTAATGGCGTGACCCTAACAAGAAACGATCAGCAAATGAAACGAACCAGTGTGTAGCTGCTCCACACGGCTACAAGTGTCAGCTGTGGCCTGCCTGCCATTAATTTTATTGTAACTCATTTCTTCAGGTTGAGTACAGCACGATTTAATGTTCCCATTCTCCCATTCCTGTTCTGCATGACAAATTGTTTTAATAAACATAAACCGGGTAATAATAAAGTAATAATAAGCCTAGCACTCACCTTATATCACTGCAGTTAAATTCTCCCACAAGCCAGCGCTGGTTACAGTGACAATTACAGTTGGGCCAATCCGCAGCCAGGCAAGCACAATGGACAGATTTAATATCGTTTGTAAATATGATTAGTGTGCTGTCATGTTATTGCAGCCTGGTATTTACATTTCTCTCTGGGGTTATTCACTACACCAAATCAACATTAAATAGTGCTCCCTTCTCTTCCCCTTAAATCAAATATACCTTTCTTTGTGCTCCACTCAGAAGTTAATGAAGAAAATGGCATCGATTGTTAATATTCAGGGATCAATCAGTGCTTTACATACCTCTTTTTTTAAACAGATGTACATCTGTCTGTATAACCCTGGAAGATTTCTTTCAAAATTCATAATCTCCCCCTTTCCTCCTCCCCCCCCATACACACCCTTTAACATCAACACTCGCCTGCTTACTCTCTTATGAAAAATGTTCAAATAATGAATGGCTGTTGTTTACAGAAGTAATTTCATGCTACATTTCCATTATTGCCTGGATTTGTTTAGCTTCTCAAGCTTCCTCATTTCCCTGCAATGAACTTTTAAGGAAATATAACCAGCTTTCACTGTTTATGCCATTATGTTTATAATAGAAGCTGCTCTCATTTGTGACATATTGCAACACTTCATAACTGTGTGCAAATAAGCATCCTTAAACTTGTTAAGGTCAATTAATCATTGTACAAAGGCTTTTTTAGCTAGGACTTCCACCAGCAGAAATCCAGCCACGTAGCAGGGTAATGAAAGGGCTCTAGCGTGGACGTGGGTCCTACATGGCACAATTGCATGCTTCAGATGTTAATAAAATTGCCTGCAGATGACATAGGTCTTTTCTCCAAAGTTATTTGGGTCCCACGGTCAGGTAGCTCAGGCTGAATACCTGCAGCCCAACTCAAGGAAGGACTCCACTGGACAAAATCTAGTGACGAATTCCCACCAACCTAGCAATTTTTATGACAATGAATACAAGGAATCAAGCCGGAGGAGAGCCTGCTGAGTTTGGACACATGGTATTTGACTGGACAGGAATCAACACATGAAACCCCGTTCAGCAAATAGGCATTTCAAGATATCACAGAGGACACCAGCGAAGGAGAGCGTTGCTGTTGGCAGAGCGGAGCCAGGCTGCTCAGGCGTGTGTACCGTTAGACAGCGTGGAGCCCTGGCCCCCTCCTGCTGCTGGGTTCACTGCTCTGGGGGGGCAGCAGGGACGGTACCAACCACCTGAGAGCTGCCAGGCGCAAACACCGATGACAGAAAGGGCTCTTATTGATTAGTATCAACGTTCTCCCTATCAGCCACGGCAAAGACCTGCTCTTGCTCTTCATGCAGCTAAGAAAGAAGAAATATTCACATGGCTTATATTTATGCTTCCATTTTCAACAAACAGGTTCTCATCTCCTGCACTTTTGACTGAATCAAGACCTGTGTCTGAAATTTAAGATATGCCTTAACCAGACGCAATAGGTTTTCTGGACGCCTCAGGCTTACCAATGTCATGGTGCCTGGGTGTACGTAAAATAAGCCTTGTCTATGTCACTGGACTTTGCCTAACGTGTAAAAACAATGACAATAAACCCCCTCCACAACCTCAAATAAATTGTAATAGCAAAATTCAGTTAAATCTTTAATATTAATAGGAAATTAAAATATATAGGGTACTGCAGTTTCTGAGGGTGCCCATGTGCATGCACATACTTTATGCATTCACTAGCATTTTACTGTTTACAGTAAAATTTTTCATGCAAATTGGAGTATAAAGAGATGCCCCATGTTACAAATCTAGCCCCTGATCAAGGCCAAAATGCATGGCAGAGACTGATAATCAGGTACTTGCAATAATTACAAAGCTGACGCGCGCTTTGTCATTTACTGCAGTTAACTTTCCCATACTACGAGCTTAAGTGAGGAAAAGGGGAAAGAAACATGATTTAAAGAAAGCATTAACAGGCAGTCAGAGAGCGTAGCTATTTTGTAGGGGATGTAGATAATCTGGAGACAAAAGCAGGACATTTTAAAGACCTATCTCTAGTTGTGGCTTTATTGAAAATGATAGATTTAAGAATGTGATTCATATGGTCACCCAGGGGGCATGGATCTGACTTACTGCAACTTGCTGATATTATTTATTTAGAAGAGTCAAATGTCACAGCAAAATATTTCTGCTAAAATGTGTATTTACTGAATTTTTCTTTCAGAGCTCAGCAAGGTGACAGCTGGAGAGGGGTGTCTGTGCATGTGTGGAAAAAAAAAGAGGGGAAAGAAGTGGGGTGTTACTAAACACAAGATCACAGTACTTGAAACATCCTACTGAGATCAGAAGAATTGTGAAGCATACCGAGGTGGTACTCTAGCTATTCATTAACTGCCTGTATCAGCCGGCCCAGAGATTAGAGCTTAATGCAATGGTGAAGTAAGTGTCCATATCACAGTAGCCATGGAGGAATAGCGAGATGTAATGAAACTGAATAGCTAGCCATTGAAAGTTGAAAAATATATTGATTTTTCAGTGCTTGATCACCCAGGAGGCTTTATCAGGTATGAATACTTGGGAACCATCTGCTAACTCTGTAATGGTATTTTAGGATTTGTGACAGACACCAGCAAAAATAAAACTGCATGTTAGAAAATAACACAAAGTGAAGCCTGCTTCTCTGTAATACATTCCACTGCTCCACATCTGGTTTTCTCATTCCTGTCTTTTAATTGTTTTCAAATTAGCTATAGCTAATGTGTGAATACAAATTAAAATTAGTACATGGATTCAATTTCTCACCACCTTTCATTCCAAAGATAGCTCAGACATTTATAGCCATATTTATCTCCACATCAGATTGCATTACTTATGTGGTAAAGATTTCTCTCCTCCCAAAAGGAAGTCAGCAGGACCCCAGTTATTGTATTTAGCTATTGAACCTCATTGTCAACATTTCTTAACATTCATTTGTGTAAGTCAAAGAACAAAACCAAACAGGAACAGGCTTGGAGGCACAATATCTACATATTGTCTGATGTAAATAACACTCCTAGACATGATTGGCATTCTCCAAACAACAATCATTGTTATTGAAATGTGCCTCTATTCCCCTTGTTTTAATACTGAGAATGATTATGAAATCTCTTTGGGTACGATAAATCAGCTGAAAGATGTAATAACATGTTTCAGCTGTTGGAATGGATGTTTGATTACAGCTCTGAGGGTTTTTTCCTCATCTTGTTTCTAGTTTAATTCTTAATCCATTCTATGATTTAAAAAAATATATATTCCACACATCAACAGCAAATATGCATTCTTGTTTACAGAGTGTGGGTAGCAGAGCAGGAGTCGAGTTGCATTTTAACAATGCAGGGAAAATATTTTTCTTTTACAGTTTTGCTTAAAATAGTAAGTTAAACTGTCATTTGAAATTATATTCCGTAAACACTTAACTTCAGCACCTAAGTAAAAATAGTAAAACCTTAAAAAGGGGGGGGCCAGGGTGTGGGGGGAGGCAGAGAGAAAAGGAGACTTTGGTCAGATCATGTTTGATTTCCAGACATACAAAAAAACCCGCCTCTTCTCCCCCGCCTCCCTCCATGACTCTGCAAGCATCTCTTCAAGTAACTGGTAGTAGAATTAATTTGCCCCAAAATGTTCAAGTGTAAATGGAGGAAAACTATTTCACCCTGATTTTACACTGTAGCGGCAACACACAAAAGATGAAGGAAGCCAGACCGCAGCACACAGCGGCAGCGAGCGTGAGACAGCTGGACAGAGGCTTTTGAAGGATCTGAGAATCTGTGTACAGCAAAGGCAGCACAGTTTCTCCAGCTCACTCTCCCAGAAAAGATTCTGGCAAATAATGCCTTTCTCTTAAGTGTATTTTGTGAAAGAGAAAAGTGAAGAAAAAATAACTATGGGAAACAAAAAGATTAGTACATGGGTGGTTTCTTTCTCCAATCAACTTTCCTTCCCGTCCCAAGGGGCTGTCCCTGTGCTGATGAGCACACCATGGTGGCTGCAAGCACATTCCTTGATGTTCTCCCAAAGTTTGCAAGGCCAAAGAGGCAACTACATTCAAGGCTGGTGGTGGGAAAATTCAGAGAAATTTGGGGCTTCCTGAGGTCTTTAGAACTGCTCAGTGATGTGTTGCCAACATTTCAACAAGAGGCTCCTAAGAGAATTCCCCCTTTGGACTGTGATAAACCCAATGCCCCAACAGTGTGTTTGCTTGCCAAGAGGAGGGGTTAGGGATGAGAAAAGCATTCAAGCATTTTCCTCTTTAAATGAAAACACTTTCTCATCATCGTAATCAAGAAGAGAGGCTATCCTACTGGGAGAGCAACCGTACACCACCCGTTTGCGTAGAACTGCATATGCTCTATCTCCCTACCAGAAAGAGAATACACATTTGTATTGGAGAAATCACATTCCAGATATGACATCCAGCCAGGAAGGAGTACGCCAGGCCCCCACCATTTCTCCCAGGGGTCCAGAACCACTCATGGTAACCTAGAAAACAGTCAGGGATAGCTGTTATGGGCACCTCTTAAGGTACCGTTGGCATGAGCAGAGCTCCCCAGGGCCTGATCCAGCAAACGCCACAACAAGACACACGCTGACAACCCAGCTCCCACCTACACTGTGACAGAGGGAGGTTTCCTGTTCCTCTTTCCTCCTTCACTTGTGCAACCTGTCTCTGCTCCTGAAATCGGCGGGCTTTTAAATCAGAACACAGAACTGGCTCTTCCCTAAAGCCACTAGCGCAATGAAAAAAATATTTCTAACGTTCAATGGAATTACAGAATACCTTTAAAAAGGTATTAATCGGTTAATTCACTCCCCTCTTTTTGACCTTTATTCAAGGGGAAAACTGCCAACTGCACAAAATCCTGCCAACTCCAAGAAGCTTAATTGCACAGATTACGGTCTGTTTGTAACACAGATTATTAAAAGCACACTTGGACCCTTCATGTCCCTGCGTTTGATTCAGTAATAGGTTCTGCATTAGATAAAGGAGATTTGTTTTGATCCCTCCTCGCAGATGCAGAGTACCCTACACCTTTTGTATTCCAGACTCCATCATCCGCGACCTCTTTGCATAAGAGACAGAGCCACAATAGGCTGCCCCGTACTGTAACTCCCAGCTCCCCACTTTTGATGATGGAAGAAAGGCAAGAGGAGATTCACTTCATGGTTTATATGGTATTCAAAAAAACAAACAAAAAACCCACAAAAAACCCCCCAAACCCAAAACCACAAACCACTGCCCTTATTCTATAAAGAACACACCTCTGAGAGATTCTGGGACTGTGTGGCACAGAAGCCAAGCGTGGCCATTTTTTAAAGCATAGCACATCGTATTTTTAAAGAAGAAAAATTAGAAAATTGCCTTTTGAATTTCAGAGGATGAAGTGAAACAGAGTCCAAATGGAAGACTTATCCAAGAAATAAATGAAGTGAAATAATTTTCTTAGGTTTGATTTTTTTTCTCTCTTTCTTTCCCAGGGTACACATTTAATGAGAAAGTAATCTCCTCATCCCCCAAAAAACCCCCAACTTTTAAAAAGTTAAAGCATTTACATTTGCAGCCTGTTTACAAAAGCACAGAAATCATCTTTACTTTCTAGCTGTCACTAGGTAACTACAAATCAATCCTCTCTTCACCAGAACTAAGGCCTGGCCCACCCGCAGCCATCAACTCAGGGTCTGGGTGGGAAATTTCAGGCTTTGACTTTACAACTCCACTCTTCAGTTTCCTGCACCTCAGCATCATCATAATTAAAAATCATTGAGTTTTCCTTTAAACACTACTCACTATGTATTTTGTGAGACTATTGCATACACTTAGCTGCCCTTATAAAAGAAGGGAAGGCGAGCAGAGACAGCAGAGCTGTGGCCATTTACAGCAGCCACGGATTCAGGACCGGCTGTTAAAGAAGAGAAGGGGAGTCACATTGAGCATGGCTCGGACTCCCCACAGTGACTCTGCCGTGGCTTCTCTCCTTGTTTGCTGTCTTATAAAGAAGGTAGGAGGTGGCAACAGCTTTCCTTGGTTTTAATGTGCTTTTGGTTGCTTGATAAAAATATTTTCCTTCCATAATTGCTGCACAACACAAGAATAAAAGCACAGAATACACTTTTAATTTGAACACACTTGTAGCTGTGTGCCAATTCCTTGCTGCTGTACTGTTGATGAGCAGTTGTATGTGGAACAAATTGAAGAAAGCCACAAACTAATTTCCTAAATGTGTTTTTTTCTTCAATGGTAAGGAACTGATGAGTTTTAGATGAGAAAGCACATCCATCTGCAGTTCAATGAACTGAAAATCCAGAAAGAAAACTCCTACAGTCTTCAGAAGTACCCAAGAGTGACACAAAAGTACAAGTCTCTTCAAATTTTATGATGAAACTAAATGGAGTCAGCAAATCAAGAGGATGACAAGGACAGAGGAAGACCGAGACACACCTGAACTACAGTGATAAATTAAATCAACAACTTCTTGTCTTTAACAGAATAGTGCTGGTCTCGTGATACATACCATAGCCTGTCATACTACTTTTATTACACTTCAGCAAAAATTGTGCATAACTGGCAGCTCCCTACATGTCCAGTTCTCGGTATCAGATGCTACCTGTCACATTCAGCTCAGTTGTGCTTCACTTAGTGAAAAATCAAGAAGGCAGCAGAAGTCATTAATTCTCTTACAGCATTGTACTTGAATCCCTTTCTGCTACGAGACACAAACGAGCTCACATTGGGCATGCATGTAAGAAAATTCACTAAATGAATGTTACATATCATTCCTGACCAGAACCTGAAAGAGAAAGGAATGCCCTCAAAGGGAAGAAGTACCCACCCCCCCGTCACCATTATGGGATATTTGTGGAGAATGCAGCCTCATTAAGATCCTGAAGCTCCAACTTTGCTGTGTTACTTCTCTGAACTCACACTAGTGGTGATGTGATTACTAGCACAGTGAGCTAACACAGGGATGGTGAAAAAGATCATAATCATTACACTATGAAATGAAAATCAAGAATTTTAAGATAAAGTGCCTGGAATTCAAAATCACCATTTGCAATAGAGTATTTTTTCAAGTTTTCTTGTAAAATATTGGCATTTGGTAAGATACTTCAAACAGTATATTTAAAAGTGGAAGGAATGAATGTTAATCCCTGCTCACAGCAGAACAGTAATTCACCAGTAGCAAAAAGGGCTCCTAGAAGACAGACTTTCAATGTGCCTCCATATTTTACATTTAGATAAACTTCTTTTTCTTTAAATTGTTCAACAGTGCTAATTTTGATTTGTTGTGAAAATTCTGGGTTAGTTCCCAATTCCTGAAATCAATCCAAAATTACTCCTTGTTTTTAAACAAGAATTTTAAGGATTCAGACAGAAGAAAAAGTATTTCTTACGTGAAACTAGACTATGATATGACTCCTACTCAGTCCAATAAAAACAGAAGACTATCAAATATTGAAAAATACACAGAAACATTAGTGTTCTCTTTCCTTATTCCCCCTGAAACCATTTGTGTCCCCTTTTGTCATAGGCATGCACAGCACCTCTCCCTCTTATCCTGGCAGGCAGGGCTCTGCAGTCAGTCACCACGTAGGCACAGCTTTAGCTCGGTCAGGAGGAGTCAGAGCTGCAGTAGTGGATGAGTTCTTCCTTTCATGGCCCAGACAAGGATCATTTCCCTTTCTGGCCATGGCTGTACCTCATTCAATAAGAGCAAGTGCTTATGAAAAAGATCTTGTTTCTAAAGATGATAGCACCTAACCTAACAACGGAGAGGCGATCTAGAGATACAAAAAGTCACTACCCCCACTGCAGAGGCTGCGGTGGGACAAAAGAACAACCTCTTAACCTACCCCATCTACAGATATCCAGGGTACTTCTCATTTCGATTAGCCAAGTCCACACACAACTGAGAAAGTTGGAGTGTTATTGCTATCATTATTTTATTCCTTTTCTTTCCATTTTCCTGCCTTCCCCACCCCTGGGCTCTTTAAAGAAAGACTCCCAGGAGCTTCCATTCAAGCGGAGTGAAAACAGTGTCAGTGGGGGCTAACTTCTTCAGCACAGGTTGTTGTCACCAATGACCTATTCAACAGCAGCAGCACCCGCCTGGCTTTGTCTTCTGCTCCACTAAACAAACTGATGACAGACTCAGTCCTGCTGCAGAAATATTGAGATTTAAAGAGAGCACAAAGGGAGCAGGCAGCAGGGTTGAAACATTTAGTGGAAATAGGGGAGCTGGTCAATAAAAAGGGACAGAGACTGGATCAAAAGGGGCTGACTTACAATGGGACATGGGCTAAAAAGGGGTGTGCACTATCCCACAGATCAAAAATGACAAAACACTGTGCTCCTGAAGCTGTCACCATCTGCACAGTAGGGAGGAATCTGGCAGCAAGAAGAAATGCAAAGCTAGCAACTCAATATATAGGCAATGTACAAAGGGAAAAAAACATAAAGAGTGAAATTCTGTGGTGCTTGCAACAAGCTGAGACCACTGACCTCAGCAAACCAAACAAAAGAAATGTTTAGAGAAGATATAGGAAAGAAACAAAGTATGATAAGGAAGAGTGAGATTTTGGTTGAGACATTCAGCTGGGACCTGGGAGAGCTGGGTCCATTTCAAGACTCTGCCATCCATTTCCTGTGGGACCAGAAGTGAAGCATTCAATCTCCCTGAAATTCAGTCCTCATAAGCGAACAAACACTCAGGGAGAGGATACGACATACACTTGGTGTGTGCACAGGACCTGGCACCCCGGGCTCCCCCGAGCTCAGCCGTACCTCGCTCAATGAGAGAAAAAAGTGTGTTGAAACAGGCACATGTGAAAAATTCCACATTCTGAAATCTTCTATTTTGCAGACATTTAAATGGATCATGTTTATTCTTAATAAGTTTTCAAAACATTAAATTTCCAATCACACTTTTCTATAATTTTCAACCTTTGAGGCACTGAATACAAATACCTGACTGGTCTCCAGTGAATACAGGTATCTGAATGCTAGCCAGAGATTTTTCCCTTCTCTGTTTTTCTGTGTTTCCTATTTTACCTTGTGCTCTTGTGTTGTGTTCCAAAAGCCCCTCTCTTCTGGAAAGGTTAGAGGACGTTAGAAAGAGTGAAATCGTAAGGCCTGTGACTTTCCAAAACTGGGGGAAAAATAAGCTAAAATGATAAAATTAATGATATTTGAGAAAAGTAATTTCCTCACTTTAAAGGGGATTGGCACATTTTCAGTGGAAAGGGAGATTTTTTTCATCCTTTCTTTTTTCTTGTAATTTCATTTAATTTAAATATATTTCCCCCCTTAACTTTTTACAGAAAGAAATCCAGAAGAGTAAACCAGGTAGAGAAAACAGAATTTCTCCAGATATTAAAAGACCCACACACATTTCAGTAACGTTCTTTTTCCTTGAAGATCTGAAATAAACCCCTAGCCCTCCACATACATCATAAGAAAAATACAACCAATTAAACTCTTCTATGTGACCATCCTTGAGAATAACAACAGAGGCTTCTGGACCACGTAAACAGATTCCTACACCCGTCATTGGGGTGACTGCAGTCAGAGGGGAACACATCTTGTCTACCTTGAGGTAATAAGGAAGGCAGGTTCTCATGCCCAGGCATGCAGCACTGCTATATGTCCTGGACAGTATGGAAGATCTGCCTGTATCCTTCAAACCCGTGCGCAGATGCCATGAAGATCACTACTCCATGGATGAGCTGCTATTTGTCCGACCGAGCTGCCTAAGTGTGCCTAGAAAATGCCTGAGCTGCCTGATCATCAGCTGCTCTTAACTAAGCTAGTTCCACAGAAATCAATTGCCAGATCTGCCCTCAGAGTTTAGATGCTGGTCACCTGGCTGACAGTCTCACAAGTAATAAAATAATTCAAACAGGTCAAGTTACCAACTCAGAAACAGCGAGGGGGTTTTTTTTGCTTCCTGCCACGGAGAGGAAAATTTCCAGTCTCTGTTCAGAATTGGCCATCATTATTAAATGCACATATGGATGGGCTTTTTGGCCATGATATAAATGACTTAAAGCTGTGATTCAAATAGGTCTATAAAGTGCTTCTATGATGTTCCTCTCCCTTCTTTTCTCCTTTTGTTGAAACTGTCTCTGCTCCACTGTTCTTTGTAGAGATAAGCCCTTGAAAATCACCCTTCTTAAGGTGTAAACTTGGTGACTGTACATTATAGTTAAACATTTGATTTGTTATAGGCTAGAAAAATAGAGAACTTGAAATCTCTTCATGGTGTATTAAAGGTCACACAATTATAATAAAATCTTGCTCCAGCAGCTCCAGTCACAGACAAAATCAGTCTCACATTTCCAGCGAACAATGAAGTCCCCACAGAGTTTCAGCTTCCCCGGGAAATCAGGGTATCTCAGGCTGTATTGACTTTAAGGATGTCCTGAATGCCCATCGTAAAAAATGTGTTACTCAACACAGTCACAGCTCTTGCGGGGTCCTCTGATTGAAAATACACTTTTTATTTCACAGTCATTCGGGGCATCGCATTTTTCTGGTTTCAGAAACTTAAAAAGCAGCCAGCTCTGCTCTGTTCGGGTGAGAAGTACCAGCCTGAATGTCATTTCGTAGTATGCCACAAATCAAAATAAAATAATAGTAATACAGAACAAAAATCTACATCCTCACAATGCAAACTAATCTTCCGGCTTCCCATCAAGCGAAACATATTGACAACTGACAATAGGCAATTAATAGATTAATGAGCATAGCTCTTATCTGTCTACATTATGAGTTTATCTGGTTGTAACAGGATGAACACAACACGGGCCTGTGCTCACAGGAGTGCTGTCCCAATAGAAATGAGATCATTGCAGCAAGATATGAATGCAGTATTTTGATTACCAGGTATCGCTCAGAGGAACAGAACCCCCCTCCATGCACACTTTATTCTATAAATTTTTAAATTATTCAAGGGCAAAGAACAGAATATAATTTACTAGAGAGAGAATTAGAGGAAAAGGTTTTATGAAAGCAGGAGAGATTAGGTTTTGATCCAGGGTTAAGACGACTGCCTCTGGCACACCCAGAATCTGTCAAGATAGGTGATGGAACGTAAAAAAACCCCGCCTTTCCACCTAAAACTGAGCCTAAACCCAGTGATGTCTGCAGTGCTGAACAATATCAAATTAACTTTAAAAATCCTTTGACAACACAAATTAAAAAAATCAGACATACAAGCTAGTTTTTGAGTGGGTATAACTCCCAAAATGGGGCTGCTGTTTCTGCCAGTGGCAAGCTCATTCACACCATGGGTAAATTTGATCCGTGGAAGCACAGAAGCACACGGGTGGATGCTGTGCTTCGCGTGAAACCTGTGGAAAGACTGTCTCCAAATGACCGAGGTAGGAAGGCGAACAAGTTATGAATCTGGGGAGCCAGAGTACCATTATCTCAATTACACTCTGATGTCTCTCCCCAGGTCCCTGGTGATACACTTGCCAGTAACATATCTCCCCAGCTCTGTGCTTACACATTCCCTATTTCCACCACAGGAGGAAGCCAGCTTTGCTTTTCTTGTTGCCCAGAGTCAAGTTCTGCCTGCTTTTGCTCGCATGCGTAATCTAAGTTGTCTCGATGGGGCTATTTGTACGGGTAAAGTGAATTTGCCCTTGATAGCATTATAAAGTTTCAAAATAAATATTGTGATGTTTTGTGGGTTGGCAAACACAATCTGCAATTTGCTGTGTGGAAATTGTTGTTCTGCTCCAGAATTATGCAGGCTTTCATAATGACTAATGACATGAGACAAATGCAGCATGACAGTTGCATGTTGATCATCCTATACAATTTTGCTCATAGGCCATTTATTGGGTTTCTTTCAGAGCCCAGTGCAGCTAAAAGAAAAACGTCAGTGGGGTGAACTTTGGATCAGGCTTAACGTTATTCTGTTCTAATATGCTACACAATCAGAACTGAGGGATTTAGTCTGATTTGGACCAAGCCTCTCTATGAAAACGGAGCCAGAATCCTGATGGTGACAGTCTCCTGGGAATGCCGTGGTGGTGGTTCCAGGCACTGCTGCCCCAGCTACTCACTACCAGCCCGCGCAGAGCAACGTGTGTCTGTGCCTCCCCACACCCCAGCGCGGGTCGGAGGGGCCAGGGGAGCGTGGCACAGGTCACTCGCTGGCTGCTGCCCGAGGGCAGTTAATTCCAGCGGCAGAGCATGGGAATAGCCGCAGGCAGGAGCGTTGAAACCACAGAAGCAAAAATCACCAGAGGACATCTCAACACTTTGTAACCCTCAGTACACTTGGCCCTCTGCTGTTCTCAACAACTGTCGTGTTGAAACAGTGGGAACGGGCTCAAAGGCTACTTCTGCGTGTTTGTCTGGATGACAAAAGGAGCTATACAAGCCCAGAGAAATACAGTATTATTATATACTGCATTGAAAAGGGAATTCAGTTTGTGTCTCATTTTTAAGAGCTAATATTCTTTTATCTGATCAAATGGTAAACAGCATTGGTAAATCAAGTTTTTATGGCATGTGTATTTGCAAACAAAACTTTATATTCAACCTTTTCCAAGACGATCCCACAAATCTGTGTTGATATCCTCTGTGGTCACATTCTTTAAGAGCCTGGAAAATAGAACAGCCTCCCATGCACTGCCTTAAACCATGTACATGTACTTCTACATTTCCTAATTGAATGGGACCTTCTAGGCATGCAGTGAAAAGAACCTTTGGAAAATCAGTGTAGAGAGAGACAGAATGTTTTCCAAATGCTGATTTTATTCTGTTCTTGGATATTCAATGCCACAGGAAACCAAACTAAAACTTCCGTGCTGAGAAATGCAATGTGTCATTTAAGCACATCCCTCCACAAGGCACTCTGCCTCAGGGATGACGTGTTCACGGATGTCTCCCAGAGCATTCTGAGCTGAAGCTTCTGGGCACCCCAAGGGGGAAGGTACAGACAAGCACAGCACAAAGACTGTGAGATATTACAGTTCTCTTAAATACACTCCTTCCTTGGGCACTGTCAGCTATTGTTTTAGCTGAATGCCTCTGGACTAGTCTGGTATAACGGCCTTGTCACCTTGCTTTGTCACTCCTGTTCCCAGGATTTGAGACACTGATATGCTGGAAGGCACCACAAAAGCACCTGTACTAGCTCCTGGCAAAACCAAGCCATGAGTGGTACATTTGCTCCTCATCTCCATGGTAAAAGTGGGAGACAAGTCCCAGGCGCTCATCCCTAGCATCTCTGGGAAAACTCTTCAGTTTTATGGATCAATCTGGGATCTATCTTTTGCAGTTTCTGGGGAGAACTGCTGACAAAACTATCATGAAACATCCCCTGCCTGTTTTACTGGGAGATACATCCCAGATTTGAGGGTAGGAAACAAATGGTAGAGCAGTTGTGACTCGCTTCTTTGATACTATAGCACGTAGCATACCAAGGAGATCACCAATGGACCTTGGTGCTTCTGAAAAATAACTGAGGGGAGCAGTCCTTTGGCCACAGAAAACTACCTTAGTTCTTCAAGCAGGTGATGCCCGCTTGTTAGGGTTTCCATATGGAGAGTTAAAAAAAATCCGCCTGAGCCTCTGTTTAAAAGCATGGACCAAAACTACCTTGACAGAGAACAAGGGGAGGAAAAACAATGATTGAGAGCTGACATTGCTGACTGAAGTAAAACTGCAAATAGACAATGGCTTCTGTTGCCATAAAATGGTGCTGCTCCGCTGAGGTCAGAGGAAGCAGCAATGTTTTATCTTAGCTAAGAGGAGCTGGACACAACTGCTTCTCACTTTTATATTATAATGAATACTTTAACATACTTAAACATTTTCCTGCGGAGAAGAATCTAAGCATGAAGCCATGCTTAGATCTGTGGACACATTTACAGCCCTTTATTTAGGATATAGGGAAAAATAAGGTCCTTTAAGAAATCAGCTACATGAAGCAACAGGACCTATTATCCCAAACAGAGAGAGACAGCAAGGCTTTTTAAGCAGCAGTTGAACCAGACGTGTTACCTTCAAAACTGGTATTGCAGTGCTGAAACAGGCAGGACAAAGGATTTCAGACACACTTGAGCATGAGCTGGGGGAAAAAAACAAAACCAGAAATAACAGACAGGAGCAGACAAGAGCATTGGCTCAGGGATGCTTTAGAACTAATAGCAGATTCATTAACCATTGTAGAATCTTTCCTACGCTCAGGAAAGGCAATGGTACCTTGTACCTTTCTTTGCAAATAATCAGGTTTGCAACAAAGGTAGAATCAAATTTGATATTAATTTCTCCTTTCACTATTGATCTCTGCTGCTCCTCCCCAATCTGGAAAACCAACTAGCAGTTCTGCTCAAAAGGAGAGCACAATGCAAAAGAATCAAAAGTCAGCTGAGAAGAGCTACATGCACATAGTCCTCTCTGACCATCAAAGCATGGCTCTGTTCTCCCAACCTCTTTGGCCATCTGTTTCAGTCTATAAAATGGAAATAACATGGCAAAAGAGAGTCACAGCTCGTGGGCCTACTCAGTGAACTCTGGAAGAAGGAGCTCCCCTTCTGGCCTTCAGCATTTTTATTTCTGCAGTACCTCCCATATGCTCCCACAGCGGTACCTGTATGGGGAATATCTTTTAGTTCTATGCACAGAAGCTATTTTTGCTTAAAATGTTTGTGGAGAAACACCAGTTTCAGATGCATGACTGACAAACTTCGATTAAAATAGAGGTGGTTTTAATACAAATATAAAGATTTTTATAAATCTCAGATTTTGTGACATGACATCAGCTGTGAATGTAAAGCAGCATATAGATGTGATTTGTTGCAACAGCAACAATTTAAAGATCAAATACCTTTTCCTATCAGATCCCCCATATTGATGTAAGAAGATCTAATGAAATACAAAGATTTTTCATTACTCATGTTTCTGCACTAATTGTGCTCTATGTCATTTCACAAAACAAAATAAAAACCACCTGAGTTTGGAATTTGTCATTCTCCTGAGATTTCTAAAAATATCCTTGCAGAAAAACTTCCATTCAACTGGACTGGAATGGGAGAGGTGGTGTATACTTTTCTTTCTGTTAGAGCTCCATCAAAGTCCTCTGGTAATGTTGTCCTTGTAATCTTTGCATCATATTTCACATTCAGTTCATGATGAGCTGAATTTTCTGTAGAACTGACTATGAATCTTCAGATGAAACAACTTTGCATTGCAATACACCAGCTTGTTCAAACAGAATGTTTTGGGCTTTGACAATCTTCCAGCTCAACACAGTCAGGGATGTCTTATAAAACTGCTTGTGGGGCTCCTAAATCAACATTCTTTAGTGATGGACTTCCTAGGTTGCCTGTGACACCTCAGGAGACGCTTCATCCCATTTTGAACACAAACGAGAACAAGAAACACTAATATTTCTGAAGCCAGTGTTTCTTGAACTTCCTTTCCATCTCCAGTTCTGTTGCTTGCACCTCATTGCACACCCAAACATACCAACAAAGGTCTTCCAACAACACATAAATGTTAAACACCACCTTCTCTGGCCTGGTTACTCGGAGGAGCAAGAAGGGCTACGAAGAGGTAAAGAGTGGCACTGGGAAAAGCGATGCAGCAGCAGACTCGAGTTTTCACACAGATTTACCTAGCTGCTGAAGCACTGGACTGGCTTTTTAGCTTTTTCCATGTAGGTCCAAGCCCAGTTTTCACTTTCGGTTTTACTGCAGGCAAAAGCAATGCCAGTCATGTCTGGTTGGCAGTACTCAGCATTACCTATCAGTTCACAAGACTACTCTAGAATATCCAAAAGAAACAGACAGGAAAACTTGTATAAATAACTCTATTGCACTAAACGCCCAAAGCAAAGGGCAGATCCTTATGCAGAATGTGTCTCACCTCTCCACAAATGATGATGTGACATGCTGAAGAATCTTCCCTACTTTGGAGAAATGAAGAGGAACAGGGAATATTTTGGAAGGGAAGTGCAGAAGGTAAGAGTGTTGAGGAAATGTCTTCCTTATTTTTACATATTTATTTTCACTTTCTAACAGGCATGTGCTCCCTCTCAGAACACATCGTTTCATTCAAGACAGAGGCAGGGTCTAGACAACATTCTAAAATGTAACATGGTCTACCTCATCAAATGCATTGCTCCTACTGAAAACCAAGTATCCGCTGCCCTCAATACTGCCGACTGTGCACTGTGTGCAGCCATTAAATAAAGGCCCCAGCATCTTACCGAGCTTAGACAATCACTCTGAACAACGTACCAGGATCAATGTGGGAGATGAGGATAAAGACCAAACAGCGCTGGAGATGTCCTAGAGAAGACTAGTAAACAACAGGCCTCCATAGAGAAAGGTAGCAGAAAAATCAAATCACACTGAAATTTATTGAATTTTAAAGCTGCTTACGAAAATAGCTCAAGGTGAACGATTAATTTCAAACCAGGCCAAATTGAGGAAAAGAAGCTTGATGCACGCACCAATTTTGTTCCTCAAAGTCAAGAATTGCCTAATCAATAGTAGTTCTAAAAGGAGATAGGCACTCTCAGGGGTACCATTACAAAGAATTGCACTGGGTTTTAGCCACCTGGCTCCCAATTGCTTTAATAGATGTCACATGGCTAAAGCCCTGTCTAAACCTTTAAAACCTTACCCCTTGGTCTTCCTGAGCATCTACTGCTGTCAGGTGGCAAACGCGAAACAGCAGGAGGGACTGTGAGATTTACTCTGGTATTGACCAGCACTAGAACATGCCCAGGAATCTGCTCTGCCCTTGTAAGCATCAGTTACTGGGTGAAGAAAGGCAAAGCCAGAGGGTAACAGGGGTGAGTGAAAGTGAAAGAAACTGCACTTAACCCTTTCTCTGTTGTTGACAGCAGTCTGCATCAGGTACTCACATTGCTGGGCTAATCCAATCAGCCCTCCTCTTCCATTAGCTCAAAATAAATGAGGATTTTTTAGGTAATGCTCTGACTTCTCCCTCCATTCCAAATTGTGCTCAACATCTTAATGGAAAAACTTCAAGTGTTTTAAGGTTTTAAATCAAATAAAGAAGCAGACAAAAGGAGAAAAATCCAATCAGAGCAGAAAGGGTTGGCTTATAGAGGAACTTCCCCCTCACCCCCTCAACTTTTTCACCAGCACTGCACTCTCCAGGAGCAGAAGCTGGAGAGACAGAAGGAAGCCGACAAAATGGGAGAGGAAGGAAGAATTTCTTTCACACTCATATTATACGTAATTTCACACAAGGAGAGGTGGTGTCCTGTCAACAGATCTGGGCTTGACTTGGCTCCTGGGCAGTGATCAGCTCCCTTTCTCAGGCAGCTTGTACAGCTCCAGAGCCCTCCAGGGATGGGACTACCCCGGTGCCTAGAGGAGAGCAATGGAGCTGGCCTTGGCAGCAACATCCCCAGAGAGGTCACCTTCTGGTGGGGCTCTCAGAGAACATATGACTGCCAAGTGACAGGAACCACTTTTTAAAAGGGAGTGAGGAAATATTGTCATGAAGAACAACAAATCAAAATGCTCCTAAGTGGAAGTGGGTGGGGAAAAGGAACGGAAAAAATAAGTAAACCACGGAACTTAAAAAAACAAAGAAACTGTAAAAAAAAAAGTCCAGGAACAAAACGCTCCTAAGTGGAAGTGGGTGGGGAAAAGGAACAGAAAAAATAAGTAAACCAAGGAACTTAAAAAACAAAAAAAACCTGTAAAAAAAAGTCCAGGAACAAAACATGAGCCTGCCACTTATGATGAGTGGGGGAAAAGAGGGGGGGGAAAAAAAGAAAGAAAGAAAAAGTTGTGTACTATTTACCTTCCTGTCAGCCATTTAAAAGACTGTACATCTAAAGTTTAGAGGGTTATGAGAGAAGAAAGGGAATGGAAAAATCTTCCCCAAAATAGAAGATATTTTTCCTATATATGACCTTGAACATACGGGCCCTTTCCATTAAACCCTATATACATTGTATGTACTTTAGAATAATAATTATTAAAAAATCCAGAATGCTCTGAGCCAAAGCAAAACTGTATACTGTAAGAAACCTAAAGCACTGAGATTTCTAGTGAAATAAAGAACAAAAGTCTGATAAAACCCAAGTGTGTGGATGACGGTCCTTGCAGGTCTGATCCAGATCCCATTAATTTGATAAGTTTTTAATCCAACTATGAGGGTAGGCCTGGCTCATGAGCCACAGAGTATTTGCGAGTGCTACTGTTACGCTGGCTTTTGCAGTATCTCTCTTCATAGACATTAGAGCCAAACCACATCAGTTCCCCTCAGCTGAGCTGGATTGGCACTTTGGAAATCCTAGTGCACAGGAAAGGTTTAAATCCTCACGTCTGAGGAGTAAGAGCAACATGGAGCTACTGGCTAAAAATGGCACATGAAAAAGGTAGAAGGTAGAAGAATTGGGAGAAAAAGGAGAAACAAGGAGCAACAAAATGGAGAGGGAAATAAAATACAAAAAAGGAACAGCAGGGAAGGGAGAATAGGAGAGAGTATGAAAAACAGTGAGGGGAAATTAAATTAGTCAAAGTAAGTACAAGAATTAAAGAGACAGAAACAATGAGAAACAGAGGAGGACAATAGAACTCACAAAGGAAAAACAAGCAAGAGGTATATTGGAGGTAACAGAGGGAAACAGTGAGGCAATGAGAGAGAAAGAAAAGGGAGAGGGAAAGGTGTGAGGAGCTGAAAATGGCAAGACCTAGGAGAGAAAATGGGGGAGAGAGGAAAAGGGAGGTAAAGAGAAGGCATTGTACAGGGAAAGGACCAGAAAGAGGAGAACAATCCTAGGGAGCCTGCTGTGGTGGGTCACAGAGGAGTTCACGAGCCCATGCACTCCAACTATTTCTTTTTGATTCTGTGTCATTGTCAGGCTTCAGACTGCAGCTGCAAATTGTTTGTCTGGCAGTTCTGGTAGGTTTGATTCAATAACTCCTATAAGAGGGCAGGCAGGATATCAATGCTGCTTTATTGCCTTTTTCTCTGCCTACAATAGCAATCCTCCAGTTATACAGTATTATAAAGTGCCATCACTGGGGGTTGTATCTCAGCATAGTCACGTCTCATCTTCCTAGGCTATAATAAGCTGGCAAAGGTAAAAGTCTGAAACTACGTGAGCTTCATGAAATGATTAACATTGAGGCCTAAAGATTGGTGACAGGGATGGGCACAGAGCAAACAGAGCTTCGCTTCCCAAGTACCACAGTGAGGGGCAGCTACATCCTACAAGATCAGCTCCACCAAAAGGTACTTGGTAATCTGTGTCAAGTCCCTCCAGCCACTCATGAACAAAGCATTAACACTCCAGAAAGATGCAGCCACTGCTGAGGAACAGAAAAAATAAGCCACACAGTCCTGTCAGTTGGGTAACTTTCCAGGTCTCTCTCCAAACCCTTTGAATGCAAGGTCTTCAAAAATAATCACACAGCGACACTTAACATCCGATTAGACTGACTGATATGGACTTACCATTTTCCTCCTGGAAGTTGGTTCCTTCAGGTTGCAGGAGTGTCCCTCACCAGGTTGACATAGAGAAATTTTCCCAGCCTTGAGTGTGCATGATCTGTCAATAAAAAGAGGTTTTCAGTTACACAATGCTGTCAAATGCACCTTTTAAAAACACTAAATTCAAGTTTAAAATGTCACAGCAAAACGGGAAAATCACCACAGAGAAAACTGCCTGTGAGGCATTTTATTAGTGTGTCTTTTAAAAAAGAAAAATTCCTGGCACATTGTTCTGATAAAAGTCATGCAAATCAGAACAGATCATCGCGTTCAGGCCCAGTCACAACAAATATTGGGAGCAGCTGAATAGAAAGAGACCCATTTTGTCTGCTTAAACTTTGTCTCACATATATATGCACATATATAAAAATCCCTGTTTCATTGTAAAAATCGTAAGTGGGTGTCTTTAAGGTTGTGTTTAAAAATCATTGTGACTTTACACTGCAGTTTATTCCATGTTTCCACCCTTTTGAGTCACACTGTTCAACCTTCTACTTATTCTTAATAGATTAATTTGTGATTGCTCCCTCGACATTTCAGCCTTTCATGATGGAGAGCAATTCCTCTCATTTCACTCATCAAGGCTCCATATAATAATGAAAGTTCCCACAGGTCACCTCTATTGCATCTTATTTCCTTAACCCCTTTAGCCTTCCCCTCAATGAGTGTTCTTAAACCTGGAGCTGTCTTCGGCTAAGGCAAAAATAAAATTTCTCCTGCAAGGCAACTGCAACCAAATCCATATTGCATCAGTTCTATAGAAAACAGGACTATAGCCATGTGATTTCAATTCTCTGACATCTTTACATTGTCATAATACCCTATTTGTTTTTTTCTAAGCAATCATACACACGGAACAGCTGGGATTTTTCTCTAATAACCCCAGGTCTCATTTTTCTTTGGTACACTGAATAATACAAACTCTGCTGTGGTTCACCAGCTCTAGACTTGCTGTTATAGCCACTAAAAGATCCAAATCCTCCTTGGCTTGGTAAGCATTGCTTCTTACTGTTTGCTTATCTTTACATTTGGCAGAATAATCAATGTCTGCTATTTTACTTGTTATAATCTTTCAGAATAAACCCGATAGGATTCTGAGCTGCTGTATGTTGGCATGTCTCTAGCATCACCTCACTGGTCCAGCTTCACACATTAAACAGATGCTTCAAAACAAACCTGGAGGGTAAGCCGCCAATTTGAATTTTCCAGTTGTTACTTATGACCAATAGCTGTTTCCCAAGTTGTGGCCCTGCTTTCTGATTTACATTTCTTTAGGGGTAAGTCTGGACACAGCCTGCAGGCTCGCAGGCACGCTCAGGCACT
The DNA here is from genome assembly GCF_000700745.2 of Antrostomus carolinensis. Lineage (NCBI taxonomy): Eukaryota > Metazoa > Chordata > Aves > Caprimulgiformes > Caprimulgidae > Antrostomus > Antrostomus carolinensis. The sequence continues at coordinate 104,477 of NW_010305630.1, read as the reverse complement.
GCCGGAGAGGTGCAGCTCTGGGTGCAAGAGAGGGGTAGCTGAAAGTATCCAAAAGTAGCCCTGTTCTCCCAATAAGTCCCCACTAAAAGAACAAACTATTGCATTTTTTAAAAAAACAATTTTACATTACATCATATTCTAGGATCTCTCTTCTTTTGTGCAATCTGTCCATTCCACAGAAAACAAAATATTTCTGACCAGCAATACAGTCCTAAATAAAACAATTGTCATTCATTCGCACAGCCCTGAAGCTTGTGCATCTTTAGGGGGAGGAGAAAAGAGTTATTTAAAAGTAATTCAGTGCTGGTTGAGTTGGGGCTAATTTTCTAGCAACTATGAATGGGATTGAGAGCAAACAATAATTTCAAGTGACTAAGACGGAGTCACAGGATAGCAACACCTTTCAGTCTCTAGAGACCTAGAATTGATTTGAACTGGTCTACCACTTAAATGGAGAAAAGCTATTATCCCATCACTAATCTCTTGAGCCATTCAGTCCCACTGGAACCAGTTTTTTCTTCAACAAGCTATTTTACATATTTCACTTAGGCCACAATCTTCATGGGAGAAGCTCATCAGATGATTTGTGTAATAAGTACTTCTCCCATTTGCATTTCTGTTTATTCTTGGGTTTGCTGCTGACATGACACAACTATGAAACGTGTTCTTCTTCTCTCCTTATGGAACCCTGCTTTTCTTGCTACCATTCACAAAATGAGGTAATACCTTAGTAGTTTTTAGAAGAAGAGGCAGACTAGAAGCATGTGTTCTGGAGGCTTTTTTTCTAGATAAATGTAAATTTACTGCCCTCAAATATCACAGCAGTCATCAGTATAATACCGATGCCTCCTCAATAGCTCTGCAGCCCTAGAAGGGTTAAATCCAGGATTTGCAGAGGAAGAACTGAAGCACAGCATTGCTAAGGAGCAAATTTGCAAAAGTAGTCTTCATTTTTAGATGCATTCATGGCCACCACAACATGGTTACAGTGCCCACAAGTCTCTGGAAGAAGCTGAAATTAATAATTAACAACAGCTTCAAAATTAGGTCTTTGGTGCCTGATACTGGACTTGCCAAAAATTAAGACATTCGTATTGGAAAGCCATTTCTGAACAGGGGGCTGCAAATGAGGCCATCACGCCGTGCTAGAGCAACGTGAGAGCCAGGGAGGTCGGAGCTGCAGTTTGGTGACAGGGCCAAACCAGCCCAGCAGGAGAATTCCTTCTGGTGAGAAAGGAAACGTACGTTCGTGCTCAAACCTCTCGGCTTCTCTCACTGCTTTTCCACTCTTTCGTGCACGCAGAAGATCCTGTTTTGCCTATTTGGTGCTTTCTCTTCCTTAAACATTTTCCCTATAGTTTCTCCCACCGCTGAATTTACTCAGCCTCCTCCATCACTCCTGGAATTAGAATCCATGCCTTCAAAAAACCTGCGCTTCCTTCATTTCAGGCAGCTAATCCCCCTCCCGCTCACCCTGCGGGTTACACTGCCGGAGCGACACTACTTTGATACTGTTCCTCTGGCAGCAATTAGAATCAAATCAGCACCAGGCTGTTTATAAAAAGGGATGTTGCTATAATGACACTATCAATTCTTTTAAACATTGTAGCTATTTATCAAGTGATTAAAGTAGAGTAACTTACTCCAGTTTTACCAGCCTATTTTCCATTGGAACTTAAAAGGTTTTACTGCCTCAAGTATGGCACTTGGACTGCTAATAATTTTGATTTTATTACATTATCATATTTTTTAGATTTATTTCTAGGTTTTGCATAAGATTCAAATTGTTACCGAGTTTATAAAATAAGATAAATTCATCTTGGTCAAAAATCACATTAAGATAATTATCTTGCCCTTTTGGCAGATAATTTTGTTTGTAATGCATTGAAAATGCTTATTTTTTGTTTTTCTAGCCACTCATTCTTGCAAAAGTGGCTATTTTTTTCCTGATGCAGGCAACTCTATCTCCCTCTCACTGTCAAGAGCTGTCATGTCTCCTTCCATTTTTCCCTCTCCGTTAGGGGAAAACCAAACAAAACAGACACCATGACAGCACCTCACCCGGCCAACGTCCCATGTCATGGATGTAGCTTCACCATGTTCCTCAACAACTCCCTGTTTCTCTTTGCTAATGAAAATATTAATTGCTGACAGCCAACTGAAAAGACCACTTCTTAAAGAATGAAGAGAGGTCACTTGCTGATTCCTTTTCCCTTTGCCCTCTAATCAAAGCCCTGGTATCCCATAAGCTGCTGCCCTGCAGCAGTCAAGTCCCCTGGGTAAATCCACACTTCCTCCACCTCATGCAAGTAGCAAGCTGTAGATATTAATTGTCAAGGCAATTAATTCAGAGTCAATTTAGTCAGATACTAAGTATCTGCTAAAACTCCCAAATTATCAGAAATCTACTGCTTTATCAGGTGTCAGAAGAAAACTGCAGCAACTAACCCAAGAGGAAACAAATCACACCACTCCTCTGTCCTGCCCACAGGGTCTCTGGGAAGGTTATTTATCTGAGCTTGATCTTCAAATATCTGGATTTCTGTCTTGAACGGCCTCAGTACCTTGACCCTAGGATGTCCAAAAAGCCACCTATGATCTCCACTGTTAGCACTTTGACTACCTGAGAATAGATTTTCCAATTTATGGGAAATTTTGATACTTTAAAAAGCATAAATTCACAATTAGATCAAACTTGTGAGATTGTTTTGTGAAAAAACTCCAAATCATGCTTGTTTAGGGAAAAAAAAAAATCAGCTTAGGGTACATTAGTTTCAGATTTTGTTTAGAATGCATGGGTTTTCCTTTGTGCATATACAGCATTACTATAAAATAATAATTTATACTGAAATGCTTTAACTTGATGTCAATAATTACTTAAAATAGCTCCTCCTGCTTTAAAAACTATTAAGGCATGTGCTGCTTAGTACTGCTGGAAATAGCTGTTACAAAATAAAGTGGCATTCTGGTGTAGAAAAAGGATAGCAATACCCTGAGTTTTGAACAGGACAAACAAGGATCTTTCAATTATTCTAGTATGTCAGTATATTACGCACTCATGACAGAAGTACCAACAAACAGACACTGGGTAATATCCAAGAGGATTAGAGGTATGCTGTTGCAATATCTACTTTTTGGGGGTAAAATTATTCACATTTCTCAATACCTAATGTAGCCTAGGAGTTTTACAAAAGCAATTCTCTCCCTGTATTTTACCTCACTTCTTGCTCAAGAGCCCAGGAAGGTACAGGATATACCCATCTCTTTTCTGCTTTAATGCAGGCATAGAAAAAGAAGCAATTCAAACTCAGAGAACACCTAAGAAAAGTCCCAAAACAGAGCTAAAACAATTTTTCTTCAAAACGTTCAGATTCCATTTGAGTTTGGCATTAAAATGAAGATCAGTTTACATATTTCCATTATTTCTCATGATAATTCTATGGAACACACACAAGCAGGAATTCACCCATTTCTCTTGAGAAAGCATCAACTTTGCTGTCGCTCAGAACCCAGGTGACATTAAATCTCCTTTGTGCCACTCTCCTCGGCCACACAGCCAGCAACGTGGGGACAACACACAGTACACGGCAGAAGCCAAGTACAAGGGAGGCAGCTAAGGCTCCCTGCAGTTAAAATAGGTTCAGTTCTGTGGATTTCAGTGCAGTCATAGAGAAACTGCACCAACAATTTGTATAAATCACAATCCAGATGGGTTGGCAACAAAAGTTCGATTGCTTTGCATACTCCATATCTCTGAACATTTTTTTCTCTTGCAATGACACGGTGAAGAAGCTGATGATCATAAATATGGAGTGTATCATCCTGTCCTTTAACTCCCTCCTTATTGCTTTTGCAACATAATACATGCATCTCAAATAAATTAAACATGTGACATATAAAATCAGTTCATGTTTTTTGGGGGTTGTCAAAATCCTGGGAAACCAAAACGTTGAAAATCACTTGTCAAAACGTTCTGGGATGAAGTAGTTAAGCTGTCATCTATAGCTTAAACACTGTTTATTTGAATATGTAAAGTAACTATCTTTTTGAAAAACCAAAAGTACAGAGTCTGTTGATCAGAGTTCTTTCTCCAGACTTCTTGATTCTGCTTTCCTGATCTCCTGGGAAAGAAAACTTCACACGAAGCACAAGGCCATATCCACCCGCAGTGAAGTAAGCACACTGCTCTACTGACACCACTGAGTTGACAAAGTATGGCAATGGCATTACCATGGTACTACAGGATTATTACTCTGCAGTGCCCATTATTTGAAACGGAGTTACTCTGTACTTACCACAAAACAGCAAGTAGCATTTTGCAGTAACACAATAAATAACCCATGTCATCTCAGTATCTGCACCTTTTGCAGGAACAGATACAGAGCCAATCTAAAAACAAATCTAAAAGTGCTATAATAATGCTGGAATGACATGCCTCTTAAGTTGTTTACAGCTGACACACTAAGTGAAATGGTTTGACAAGGAAGAACACAGTATGTGTTGACAGCCCTGCTTAGTTCATATTTGAAAGGCAAAATTAAAGTCATACTTTTACAAGGTGCAGAATTCTGCTCACTTGAAGGACATTCTCTTAAGCAAGACATGGTATTAAGCCTCTGCCATCCTCCTCCTCCTGTCTCCCATTTTTATGTGTAGGCCACTAAATGGCATGCCTCAAAAACCAGTCCTGACTCCCTATCTCAGTAATTGCTTGTGAAAACGTATCATTTAGAGTATGGAGAAAGCAACAGCGAAAGCAGCCATAAACGTTCACCCTCCGCAATTTAAGGGAGCACGGCAACATACAGGCAGCATTTGGCTTTTCTTACAGCAGGCAGCACCATTAGGAAAGAGCAAACATCGAACAAAGGCTGAGTATAAATCCTCTCCATCCACAGAGACACCTTTCACTTGATTACAGGATATGAGAGAAAAACATAAAAACATGGTGAATCCTAAAAAAAGTAAATAAGAGCTAAGACAGGTCAGAGGAAAGGGCTGGAGAGAAGCACCAGGAAAAGCAGAGCAGTTTGGCAGTGCTTACCCAGCTCTAAGGCAAAGGAGCAGGAAGGCTCAAAGGACAAATAGTGGCAAGCAGCTGGCCTCTCATTTTTATCTTGCTGTTGCTAATCCTATAAGCCAGGAGCAACCAGAGGCTACCAGCAACTTACGCAGTGGTCAGAGTGAGAGTAATTTGGTGGGCTACTATTGAAGAGGTTTCTTCCCTGCAAAAGATCTTGCTAATACTTGGCCCCTCACTGTTAGGGGCCATGGAAAGCCGTGACTGTTCACCTTCCCTCCCACTTGGAGAGACAGTGACTCTGTTATCATAGGACTGATGCCCTGAAGAGGGAAAAGCCAACACCTGCTATTCCTCTTCTACGGATAAGCCCAGAGGTTGAGCTGCTAGCAACGCCAGTCAGTCCGTCTCTTTTAATGAGCCCTGTAATTGATGAAAATGAGCCCAAAGTTGCCAAACGAAATCATCTCAATTCAGGGGAACTACCAGGAAAGCAGTAGGAATATTCTGCACTTGGGGGTGTAGGATGCAGTTGCAATTGCATTTATGCTGGACTGACTCTACCAGCTCAGCTGAGCAGGAGCACTGTGAGTGTTCAAGAGGAGCCCAGCTGCTGGCAGCACTCTCCTCGCAGGTGATGGAGAGCTGGGTCCAACAGTAACCTTAGTCCAGACTTAGTATCGAGTGGTTCCTAATAGTTTCAGTTGCAGCTTCATGTCTGGAGCCCACTGGCAGATCATGAACATTGAACCAGTTCAAAACTTCTGGTTGAAGCTGCGCTTCAGGAATCGGAATGGTGCTGAGTGGAAGCGTTTTTTCAAACTAATGGAAGTTTTGCCTACATATTTCTTCCCACACATGAAGGTCATCAAATGTTTGTGTGCCAAATGTTAGAATTGATGCCATCCTAATGAACTCTGAAAACATTTTCCTGTCAAAGCAAATAGAACATGTTGACATCACTGATCCCAGCATCGACCAAAGAGGAAAAACAAACAAACCATCAGTTAAAAAAACAGAGGGGTTTTTTTGTGCTCTAAGTTCAAGGATGTGAGTCCAGCAGCGCAATGACAAAGGGGAGCACAGCGTAGATGACAAAAGGGTTACGCTCACCGCAAAGGAAGTCAGTTCTGAGGAAGAGAGATTGCCTCAGCATCAAAGCCAGAAATGCCTGAGCATTACCTCCTCCTACCATGTGGCACACGAGATCCCTTGTGTCTGAGCTGTGCTGGGTTATCATCTGCAACGTGTGCCACAGGCTAGGACACGAGTGGAGAGTAAGACCTGCTACTAAACCCTGTCAGAAGCTGCAAACTGATTACACTCTTAAAAGCAAGCCAGCAGCTCTCAACTTGTCTACCAAGAAACCTTTTATTTCGTGTTGGAGCTGCCTACCCTTGTGGTCTCCTCATCTATCTCCCAGGGGATCTCTCAAACCATCTATTCAAGTAAACCCATGGCGTGTCAACCCTGTTACAACTGGATGCAAGCGCAAGGGAAATGTATCTAACAGTTATGCTGCTAAAATGGGTTTTGGGAGATCCAAACTCATTTCTTCCTTCTAGCACATGACTCCTGTATGTCCCTTGCCAAATCCATGAAATCATTCCACATGGGCGATAACCACACCTCCTCCTTTGCCTCTCCTGCTTGTTCAGAAATTTGGGACAGGGTTCATCTTGCTATGCACAGTTTCTAGCAAAGAACTGCCCAGTCACAATCTCTCTGGGTAACTTTGTGGTTCAGTATACAACTAATTAAAGCTCATTTTACTATTCACACAGTACAGAGGAAAAGACAGAGATTCTGCAGAGTACACAGGGGGTCTGCAAGCCTGGGGAAAGCAGCTAGGCACCAAGCACCAATGAAGTTCCCAAACTTACGTTTCTCCTCAGCTGCTTTGGCCATTTTGTGAAGGAGATTTTTCACAGAAATTGCTACAGGATGGAGGTCCTGTTGAAAAGTACAGCGTTAAGTTTGGAAATAATGACAGAAGAACCAGAGCAGAATTAAAAGGATGAGACATACTTTGTTGCTCCCTACATCAAACACATTTCCATTTTATTTACTCTTTTAATTTCCACTTCTCCCATGGTCACCCTGTGCCATCATCCATGTTTTTTGAACTGAAAGGTATTATCTCAGCTCCCATTTCTCCAAAAGTCAGTTCTAATCTCAGTCACTCTCAAGCCCTGCAGTTTTCCTTCTCCTTGACAAGCCTGACCAGTTAAATTTCTATCAGCTCAGACAACATTTACCCACACCCCTTTCTGTTCCTATCTCATTTCTTCCCTTTCCAGTTTTTGTGATGCCATAATACATCTATGCCAGCACACAGAGCATGCAGCAATAGACATATAGATCCTGACTGTGTTCAGGAAAGGGGAAAGGTTGAAGTGAATAACATCCTGCATATGAATGATTCCCTTGCTTGCTATACAGCAAGCTGGGCTTTCATATACTGTGATGGATGTGAGTTATGGGTCACTCCCTCACTTGTGAAAATAAATGTACAACACTTGCCAATTGGTATACTGTATATTACAAAATTCTATCACTTAAGATTTATACACTTAGCAAACTAATCACACAAACAGTACAGGTACAGCACAATGGCTCTACTACCAGGTTTTTTCTTGTTGAGACAGACAGATGCAAAATCTCCCTTGGCAATGAAGTGGTGCTACAAAATCCAGAGGGGGACATTTTGTGGACAAAGAGTTTATCATATCCAGAGTCTGCCCTGGGTGCAGTGGACTTAGCATGTGTTAAGTATGCTTAAGTGATTTGCTGAACTGGCTTAATAGCACAAAACACTCCTGGCTCTATTTGCTTATAAATACATTTCAAGGCACTTATTGAAGTCTGTAGTGTCCTAAATGGTCTGGGACCCAGTTATTTAAGAGATATCATCTCTCCTTATAAATCTTATGTGGTAATTCAGAACCACCCGTTGTTCTTCCTTTCTTTTCCTTGGTGGACAGTGAGGTGTCTTTAACCAGAGATGCATGAGCTTGGAACCTGTCCTCATCAGCCTTCACATGCAACGATGCTTCAGAATACTATTTCAAGGAGAAATACAAAGCTGATCTCTTCAGTGTGACAAACATCAGTTAGTCTCTTGAGTGATCTTTTACATCATGTTAGTGACAGAGGGCCTGGCTGTGACTGGCCATGTATTCAGGAAAGCTATTCCAGAAACCTTTTTCTCTTCCTTCTATAACCACAGAGCCAGTGCAACAGATGAAAAAAAAAAATCACCCTTTCACATGCACCACCCATCTACAAGGTCTGAGCTGTCCTGGCATCCAGACTGGAAACTTTTCCCAGCTCCAGCAAGGCTCCCTTAAAACACTCACAGTGCCACTGGCACATCTTAGCTAATGAGAGTGGGCCCTGGCCACTTTTATTTACAACCTTGTTTTCCATTTCAGGTTCATTTTAACTGGCATGAGTTGCTGAAGCACTGGATGCCCTTATCTGCTTTCCTCAAGGGGAACAGATACATAAAGTACGTAAGATTGCAGGTTTTTAAGATTAAATGCTATAAACACAGATTAAATTATATGCTTTTTATCCCTTTAAGGAACTCTTGTTCATGGCATTCTGTTCCAAGTTTCCAAAATAATTTCTACTTACATTAGCATTTAGAAGCATTTAAAACACAGCAAAGAGGGAATGCATTTGTGGACATAACTGGCAACAGAGAGCTCAGGTCTGCCTTCTGCTACCCCCAAACCTCAGAACACAACAGAGGAAACACTCAGGGCAGCCGAGCCCACCCAGGGCAGGGCTGCGCAGGCTCCTCTGTGGGATACCACGAGTCCTCAGCAGTGAGGAAAGATGATCTCAGCACAACCTCTTCTCAAACCAAAAAACTGACACTTAGGAAAAATGACAAGAAAACCACTGCTTGAATCTCTGTTTCCATGATGCCAGCAAAGACTGTCTGGTCAACCTTCTTGAGAAGAAGCTTGATTACTTGTCTTTTCGGTAAGACTGCCCTGATGAAAAGGAACTGAGAGAGACAAATAGCTGCCCACAGGGTAACAGCCTCAGTGGGTTGTTTTGCTGTTTGTTTCAGTTCACTGGCTTAAAAGGGTCAGCAACCTTCATCCCAAGGACCCTATTAGAGAAGTGGCTTTGAGCAAAACATATAATTAACCTTTGGAACTCACTGTAGCAGGATATCATTGAGGAAGCATATAAGAGATTTTCATTTTTTAAAAAGGATTGTATATAAGCAACTCTAAGGACGCAATCAAATATTATCAGTATTTTCATTACGGAGCATTCACTGGTAACAGCCACTAAGAACTGTGCTTCTGGGAATCAAGAACAGACAAAATCAGGAACTAATAACAAATTCTTCACTCACCAAATGGTAGGTGAATATGATGGGCAAAACCAATAAGATGAGGAAGGAATAGAAACTGCAGCTGGTGAATGAATATTCGACCTATTCAATTATGGTAATTTTTGTGTTGACTTCTATGCTTCATATCCACTTACTTGCCAGATCCCAAGTGATGGCCTTTCACAACCTTAGAAAGATTAACCAAAAGTACACAAAACTCAGTCTGACCACAAAGACTTAACAGGTAAGTTGAAAGCAGTGTATGTACAGAGAAGATTTCAAATGGAAACTCTCCTTCAAGACAGAGGAGGTCTGAAACGTGCAGCACATGCTGAACCATCGGGGTTATGGCAGCAAGAGGGTGTGGTAAGGATTTGTGCAGACAGTATGTCACAAGTTCTCCCTTTTTTAATTTTGTTACCATTACAATCAAAAATAAGCAAGAAAACACATCTTTAATCCTTTTGGGTGAACTTATCAGAGATGTAGAAATTGTGTATAATTGTATTTCTAGTGCCATGTGACTAACTACCTGGCATTCACAAGGCTCCATCCTCAGCAGTGTAACTCATTCTGGATCCCTCCACATCCCTCAACCTATTCCAGTTTTCAACTCGTAAGCCTTTAGATTTGATCTGAAGGATCTTCATAAGCTAAAAAAAAAAAAAAAGTTGTAAGTTGTTTCAGCTTTAACACTTCTCTGTACAAAACCAAAATGTCGTTGTGTGTAGTGGTGTGGAAAAAAAAACCCTAACAAAAGCCCCTGCAGCCTTGTGAAACACAGAAAAGCAAACTATGCTGTGTGCTCTGACAGTAATAAAAATGTAACTGGATTGATTCTAGAGAATTTATTGAACAAAATTTAGTTAGGATCTTTTTGTTTTGTTTTGCTTTGTTTTAACGATTGCACATCACTTAATTTTTATGAGCTCAATTATGCCTTTAAGGCACATTCCAGCAGAGGGTTGAGGTGAAAAAGCCTCTCCAGGGAGCAGAAGAAAAAGCCTCTGGGATGTGCAGGAGTTGAGCTAATCCTTTCTAGGCATGTGTTTGGCATTACCTACTTGCAGCTCTCACATTTCCCAGTGGAAAAGCAAATCTGTGGGCCCGTAGCTAAGAAGTTTCAGCCTCCTTTGGCACACTGTGCTCAGGTGTGAAAGGGGCTGACCCAAACCCTGGATAGCAGCTGCAGACTTTTTCATGAACAAGTTATTCAAGTTGGGAACATGGTCCCTTCGCCACCACTCCATCACCAAACCCGGGCTTTCTCAGGAAGGACAGAGATCATGCGCCCCATGTATCTCAAGGCAACCAAAACTGGCAAGTCTGTTGTTAAAAACTCTTAAGTTGCCCAGTCTAGAGAATGTATCATGACTTAAAGCACTGAAAATACTAAACTCAGACCTAAGAACGAACTGCTCCTCTCACCTGCCCAACAGACCAGGCCATAACTAACACTGAAGGTCATGGAGCCCATCGACGCTTTTTCTTCCCCAGGAACAGGAACAAGGGGTGGTGCAAACTTAATTGGGCAGGGGGATGATCGAGCAATATTACACAGCTCTATTACACTAACCTTCTTACTCTGCTTCAGCTTAATTCTTTCCTGAAGCAGAGACCAGAGCTCTGCCTTTTCAGGAGGCACTAAGCCCCAAGGCTATAGTACCTCAGCCTCCTGATAAGCACGTGCTGCTCCTTCCACTTCACTTTCCAAATGAGGACTGTACACTTTCTTAGCAGAACAAGCTTTTAGTGGCTGAAGAAAACACTAGAAATGGTATAAAACATTGTTTGTATTACTTGGGATCCTTGGAACAACTTCAAAACAAATTCCATCAGGTGCTAAAAGTATTCCAGTCCCTCCAGTGCAGCTCCCCTCTTCTCAGTGCTGTTGCATATTGAAACGTACATGCGTGTTTCCAGCAAATAGGTACACGACCTTGCTTTAATCCATGAAAGCAAAAACATTTCCCCCAGACTTCCTTTTTAGAAATATTTTTTCAGTCCTAAAACACGTTGTGCACCACCTGGGCTTCCTAGAGTCTGCATTGTAGTCCCTGCAGCCACCAACCAGCTGCGGGTGTGTGCAGCAGCTACCACCCAGCCCTCTGGGGAGAGGTGCTGCAACCTGTAGCTTGCTGCTGAAGTGGTCCAGGTGTCAGCACTGAGCAGAGCTGGGCCTCCCCCGGGACAGTGTCCCTCAGCTGCTGAGGGCTGCCCCACCTCTAGTTAGAGCACAGCCCCTTCACTTCACCCTCCCCTTGACTCAGCTCTGTGGGGTGACCGCGTGTAGCCTGGGGTGCGGGGTCAGCAGAGGGACAGACCTACTGCTCATGTCCTCGGACTTCTCCAGCTGAGCTGCCCTGTGTCCTCCCCCGACACTTGCCCCTGTACGCAGAAGTTGTGAGTGTTGGGCATTCAGTCCATGTTTTCCTTCTTTTTGCCCCCACCTTCCCTCCGCTTTGGGTCCCACTCAAACACTGCATTAGAAGGAGAGTTTGGAAAGGTAAAAAATGTGAACTCTGGGCAGGGCAGTGGGGAAATTTAAACTGAATTTGGAAACAAAATATACTTCCCCACCCCAAGAACCAGAATGAATAAGAAATGCCCATGTTTACTATTAACTTTTACAAATCACACTACCAAATGGATCACTAAAAGGACGGGGGCAGCTTTCAGTCCCACGCTCGCTCTCCTGCCGATACTGAACCAGCAGCACCTTGTAGCACACGGTCGTCATCCAGCCCCTGGTGAAAAGCTGTCCCGAGGGTGCCAGCAGAGATGTGCCCAGGAGGGCTCCTCTAAGGTGAGGGATAAAGGAACAGCAGGACTGATACTGTGTCTAATGTGGCACCGGGTTCCTTCAGCACAACGTGCCCCAGCTAATGAACGGCACTGCCCCAAGTGCAAACAAGCCAGGAAGGTTCTGTTTTCAAAGCAAGCGCATTGCACTTCAATGAAGATTTTTTTCCCCCTAAAAAGTTTTAATATACACACTAAATTAAGCTTGAGAAAAGGGGACATTTCATCTTTAATCTATTTACTTCTGAATATTTAACATACAATTCTGGCACCAATCACCAGATTTAACTGGAAAATTACTCACTAATCTGTTTGCTTATTTGGAATAATTGGGTAGGCTGCCAGGGAAGAGGATTTCCTACCCTGTTTAATATCTCAGTTAGTAGTCCAATTTCAGCTTGGCGGCATAATTACTCTGACAGAGCTGTAGCCACAGGGCCTGTGAGTGGGGCTGCTTTTTAAACCGTAAATTATGGAGGATTAGCATTTATGAATTTTAAATCAGGGCTGTGGTAGGAGACACTAAAGCTGCTTAGAGCTTGCAAACCACTGCATTCAATCACCAGTCATTAACACATTCCTTCCCAGGACTTTCTGCAATCACATTTAATAAAAAGGTATTTCTAATTTGCTTTAGAATATTGTGGCTCTGTGTCTCCAGCATAACACCAGAGATAAGGAGATCCACTTTCCAGGAAAAAAGCATCACAATTTAATCTGACCCCGATTTACCTCCCACATGAGATGTTAAAGACCTATCTCCTCTGCTTGATTCCTACCATTTCTTCTATCAGATGGAGAGCACGTGGTTTGATCCCTACTATACTTAAACAATTACAAAAATGAAAAACTGATGAAAATCAGAGCTGCAATGTGGCTGATCAGCAGAGATCTGAACTCTGCCATCCCTCTAGCTCAGGAGCTTTGGCTTGTGAGCTCTCCACTGTTGTGTTTGCCTGTCAGGCTCAAGATGAATCATTATGGGGTAAATCCTTCCTTTGATGTAGGCATGTAACTTCTTTTAAGGCCAATGAGAGTTATGTACATGCACTGAGGGCAGAATATTTTATGCCCTGAAGAAGTCTTAGGGAAAAAAAAAACCTGCCAAAAATCACACGGCTTTGAACTTCGGAGTTGCTCCACTCTGGAGCCTAAAGAGCTCTGAAGCCGTAAGAAATGCATCCAAATGCAAATGCTGAGCCCTTCCTGCTCCTAAACATGTGCATCTCTCCCTCTGTGAGCCTACAATTCAGCAAGGTATTTAAGGTAGTGCTCCACATTACTATTTCAAAGACCAAAGACACACACGGGAAACCTACAATTTTTACACAGAGTTTTCATATATTACATTATATCTATATAAGTTAATGAAAATACAGAGATAGATACAGCCTCCTACCGCAAAACTGAACAAAGGCACGAGTGAAAGTTGTATACAGCAAAATAAGAGCAATAAAAAAAGGTGGTAAATTGGTCAGAGTAGAACTTGATACTGTCACTAAAACCTGAAGAAAGTACAGGCAATTTAAAAAGGAGCCTGACTGAACTCCTCCCACAGTGTACTCTGGTAATTATCCCAGAAACTCAGAAGAGCTCCGAGAGCTCTCAAAGCCACCTCCAGGAAGGGACAGGGAGAATTTCCCAGCCATTGCACCGTGATGGGCATTTGTACACCCTCCTCAGAGTCGTGACCTCTGACATAAGCAGGATACCAACCGATGATGCATTACGCTGCAATCAACAGTGCTATTCACTGCAGCAACCTAATGACTTAAGATTCCCAAACCTCATTGAAAGTAGCTGGAAATTAGGCACTTTGAAAAGTCGACACTTTTGAAAATGCCTTTTAATCTCCTAAATTACTCATGCTTTTGAAAACTTTACTCATGCTAAGTACTTTGGAGGCCTCAGTCATGAGAGATGCTAAAGAAGGACCATTTACACAGAACCCTCCTCAGCTCTTATCTCTCCTCTATCCTCATAGCAACAATAGACAGAAGGAAAGCAAAGCTCTTGGCAACACCAGCCCTGTGCCAAGAATTTGTCTGACAGAGTGGCAGGTCCCCAAACCCTGTTAAGGCTACTCAAGACAGATAGATTTTCTTCCCTACTGCCCCCAGAGTAGACTTTTTCTAGCTGACCTTCTCCCTCCAAAGGTTGAGTGGTGCCACCACTTCTTCCACAAGAAAGAGGCAGTCCTTGCTGCTACAGGAGGAACAGTCTGAGCGCTCCTCAAGCAGCGTAACTGTTCATGCCTCAGGCACCAGCCCCGTGCATTGCTTCTCCTTCTACGTCTTCTTGCCCACATACAGCTAAAAACCATTTCTTAATTCTTCTTTTTATTTGTCCCACAGTATTCCAAACGATGCTAACTGTGCGCGTGCTCCATGTGTATGCATACAACACAGGGATAAATGTCCTAAGAGCAGGAAAGAAGAAACATCTGTTTGGCATTCAGAGGCTGAGAGGTGCTTCCAAGTGTGAGGAGCTTTCTTCCTGTGAGGAACACTTAGGCAGCAAGGAACAGACACACGCAGGTGACCAGGGCTAAATGGTCCCCAGAGTAATAGATATGTGACTTATTTACTGCTGCTTGTCTAATCATGAATTGAGATTTGGGTAGGTGTAAAGGCCTTGATGTCTGACCCTGGAGCATGTCAGGGAAGGAGAAGAAACAGTATCACCCTCAGGAGCCTCAGCACTCACCCAGTCCCTAATGAACGAGAGCAGTGCCCAAGCTCTAACTGAAAGAGCTACTCTTTGCAGGTAAGAACAGAATGCAGCAAGCCACCCGCACCTCATCAAACACACTCATCCATATCATCTACCGTACTGCGGGAGGGGAAAGAGGCACGATACAAGGAACTGAGAAAAAGCCATTTCAGTAGCTGGGCATTGTTTGGAAAAGCACCAAACAGCAGGATACTCCCCAAAGGGCTGTTTGCGTTGGCTTTGGGAGCGTTGCTGTGATCTCTGCAGAGACAGCATAAGGGCTACAACAGAGACCCGATTCGAAACCCTCACCATCAAAGTCTGAAAGGAAAAGAACTAACCAATTTGGACTCAACTCCTACACAGCACTTCTAAACGGCCTCAATTCCTTAGCATTTGGGTAAAGGGCTAGGGCACTTCCTTATTACTCTCTGTACTATGTAATTGCCTCAAAATGTGGGCTGTAGCCAGAAGTTACATTTTAGTCCTTGGAAATCAAAGGAAGAGGAATATCCTCTACATTTAATGTTTATATTGTAGTATTTCTAAATACATCCAAATCCTTTCTCGTCCCACAGGGTTTCTCTCTGTGGCTCTGAAAGTACATCAAAACTTGCAAAAGAAGAAAACACTTCTTCCTCCAAGGCAAGTAGGAGGGGAGGAGGTTGCGTTGTATATATAAGCAACTGATAGAACTTTGACTCTCTTCAGTAGGCTTAATATGCTTCCTCTGCCTGAGAAATGTATAATGTATAAAGCAATCCTGCCTGCCTCCTCCTCAAAGCCACCTGAACAATCTCCTTTCATTGGCCATGGGGCTTTACAAGCAATTCCTCCGTACAACCAGGTGGCTCAGCATATGGCCTTGCTTTTCTGCCACTGCAGCTAGAAGCATTTTAGACTTCTCTAACTCTACCTCTAAAAGGCTGGTTGTTGGCAAACAGAGTCATCACCATTTCCTCTGACACATGAGAGGATCTACTGTAGTTCTAAGTCCCTTCCAAAGCTGTACTGAGTGAGTCCTCCTCACCTCACACCTTGATTGGGAAAATGGTCAATGAGATGCTATTGACAAGAGTCCCTGAAGTGTCTCACTAAGAGCTGTGTTCAACCACAGGTGGTTATACTGATGCCGTACTGATCATGGCATCAGCAGCAAAACTGCAAAAATACTCCAGCATACAGTGTTTAGCTGTGAAGGGAAAGATGGAAGGTGAATACTATGGTGATGGCCACTAGCAACTAAGTGTTCTTTTTCATGAAGGAAATATAAAAACCTTTGGAGATGCTGCTGCATGAAGGCTGGGAGTATGAGCTATGTGGAGTTCAGTACTTGATAAGCTCAAAACCTCTATAATCTTACAGTTCTGCAAACCGTAGCCTTTTGGAGTTAGTGAGAAGGGAGTGCAGATCTCAGGTTGCTGCTCTAAAGGAAGAAGAATCAGTTTAACCCATCTTACTCATCCAGAGCAAAGGCCTTGCTTGGCTGTGGAAGACAGGTTATATTCTTCTGCAGAAAACAGTTCCAAACACAACCTCATTCAAAGCATCTTACTGCCATCAACTCTACAGGCCACAGTGCACTGGCCTCTCAAGTCCTACTTTATGATACTGTGAAATCAGGTGTCTCACATTGGTTTTTATCATGCTTTTGGTCTTATGGCACATGGTGAAATTGCTGTCTCAAAATGATGCAGCACGCCAAATACTTCGCCGTAACCTTTCATGTTCATTTGTGAATTTCACTTACTTCTATGGAGCCAAGTACTTGATGAATGACAGGTGAGACTATTTTCATTAGTGTCCAGGGGATAGCTAAAGAGTCGAAGCACGTGAGTGATTTCTCATTTATAGCTTGATATACCTATATACTGTAGAGAGCATAATCCCATAAAGCTCAGGTTTAAAAATAATTCTCTCATTGGAAAACACAAGGGACTCATCACTGAAAAATATACTGGTCAGGACTGTAGATCTGTAGAAATTCTGGGAGACAGGAGATCAATGAGCACACCAGCTAATCGCACCCCAGGCAGCAAAAGCCTCAGCACTGTTCTAGAAGCACTGAAGTAGCAGGAGAAGTTTTGCAATGGTTTGTCTGTGCCTGTTGCACTAAGGAAGAGGAAGGGCAAAGGCCACGTGAATCCTGGGAGGGCAACCAAACTAGGTCACCATTCAGATACCACTACACACGGCGAAGTCTCAAATGTGCCTTATTTAAGTGTTAAAACTCTTCAGGACACGTTTACCTTGCTATAAGAGATTGAATGCTTTCCTCTGCTTCCTGGTTTAATTTGGGAAGAAACTACTGAGGCAGGGAGGAGAAGGAGCATCAGCTCAGAGAATCTCATACAGAGAAATGCTGCAGTAAAAGCCTCGAAGCTTGGTTTCTATAGAGCTCAGTGCATATACTTAGTACAGTGGACTCTCTATGAAGTTGACAATTTTTTACCATGTTCAGATGGAAAAGCCCTTCAGCTGCAAAACCAGTATCCCCCTCATGTATCTCCTTGTACATAACAAAGACAATTTCTCCCACAGGCAAGCAGAGAACTATAAGGTCCTTTTTCCTTTGCCAATATCTGCTAGATGGTACCAACCCAGGTACTCCGAGGCACTGGAAATACGCTACTGAAGGAAATGTCCCTATAGAAAGGGGAGTGTAGTGAATGTAAATAGGGTCCTCTCGAGGGGTCCTACTCCAGCATCACTCCCTGAGCATCAGGAGAGGTGGGATGAGCTCTCTGATCTTCCTAAAGCTTCTGCTATTATGCACAACTCTTGTTTCTACATGGTGTAGCTCCAAAAAGCTTCCCTTAGTCTTCCAGCCTTCAAAACACAAAGTTTTAAGAGTGAAACTGCTGGATTGCAGATTAAAACTGATCTATGACACTGAATGGATCCTGAGTCAGATCCACAGTTGGTGTGACTGACTTCAGTGCAGCCAGACTGATTTATGCTGCCTGAGGATCTGGTCTTCCACAGTTAGTGACATCTCAATTTCCTTTTTAATAAGCAACAGGCCCTGTTATAATGGGATATATGGAAGGAGAGATGTAAAAGCTTATAATGTGAAAATTGATTATCATGTACTTTAGACTATTTCCTGCTGTGCCCTTTGTTTTGGTATGCACATTTCATTTCATTACTCCAAGCTGTTTCACCGTCTCTGAACTACACTATGAAATATATTAATTATCTCATTATCTTTGGGGCAAAACCTTCAGTCCTTCTTAAAAAACATATTCACTCAAAACCTTCTTTAGGTGTCATTAAGGATTCTGACTGTGATGAGAGAGAACGGGACTGCAGCTACATCACAACACACACCAGTTAAGTTTTTTTCTGCTTGTGCTTCTACAACTTAAAAAACAACAAAAAAACCCAGCTCAGTGTGGGTTTGCCTTTCTATTTTTTTTTAATGTTCAAAATAAAATTGCTCTCAGGTTCCCAACTCATATGTCAAAGTGTGAACCCAAAAGAACTTTTCAAGGCTTAACCATAAACTTCCAAAATAGAGGAGAGCAGAAACGAGAGGTAACTTTACTTATAGCCCTACCAGAAGGTGGCACAGAAATATGGCAATGTCAGCATCCTGAATTAGCCTCTATATCAGATTAAAATGATCTAATACTTTTATTTTCATAAATAAATCTTAATTAAGATAATGTCTTCTCAAAGCATAAAGTAGAGGAAGGAAGAAAAAAAACCTCCACAAAAATCTGTCACACACTCACCCACTTTGAATTTAGGATCAGGTTGGGGTCATTTTGTAAAGAAAATAATGTTCCAGGCCTATCACAATTTGTGAGAGTCAGGTTAGAGTAAAAGCAAAATTCCCTCCCGTCCTCACAAGATTTCTTGCCCTGTTCTTTTGTGAATACGCTAGAATGGGTGATGGATGGGAGGCTGCCCCTTTCTAGAGTTCTTGCTGTGTTTTGTGATAACTCATTATATTTCTTTCTTTACAAATAGCCCCATTAACGCTCCAGAATTGAACAGAATCATAAAGCCTGAAACATCCCACTCCCATTCCAGTAGAGCTAGAGGTATTGTTTCATGAATTACAGAGCTGCCAAAACCCGATTTATCCAAGCGAAGCCTTCAAAGCCAAGTCACAGATATTTATTTATTTATTTAGGATTGTAAAAGAAAATACTTTTTACTGAGATAAGGATGATAGAACCTAGCTACAGCTTTATTTAAATTGAATTATGTGCCTTTTATATTTCTTCAACAATATGGTCGATGAAAATGTTTTAGTCCTTGTTTTTTTGGGGCTGAACTAAAAACCTTATTAAACCATTTATAGAAAATTTACAAAACAGAAGAGAGTCAAGCTCTTTCAAAGTCTCTGTGGCCTCAATAAAATCTTATATATTCTGAGATTAGATGTCACTCTTAGTCAGATGATTCTAAACAAGACTACTATAATCCTCTCTGTTATGGAGATATTTATTTTTGTCTGAAAAACTTCAAAGCAGGCTGTGACAGATAATCAAAATCAAAATTTGCATTCCAATAAGAGTTTCTTTTTAATAAAGAAGAATAATTCTCACAGTTCTTCTGTAAAGGAGAACTGAGATTATTTACTTGAAGTTTTGGGGGCTGGGGTGTGGGGTTTTGGTTTCTTTTTTTTATATCTCCCATTCATCATTATTCAGTAAAGTTTTTGCTACTTTTGGGCAGAAATGTTGCACCAAATCAAAAAACACATCAATAAAACCAAACCATTTAATTTTTCTTCAGAGTTTTCCCTAGAATGAAACAGTCACCATCAATACACAATCCTACAACTGCTTTCCTGGGTCAATACTCCACGGACACACAATGTTTTCCTCTGGGAACTGGATCGAGCTTTCAGTGGCAGCTGCGGCTGTACGGGCACTGAACAAACCTGCAGTTCCTAACGTCTCTGCTTTTATGAATACTTTTCCTTTTTGCATTTGTGGTGGCAGTGGGGAGTTCTCTCTGTGGACCAGGACCCCAGCATGGCAAACCCTGCATCACACCAAAATATCAGATGCTCTAAAGACATTGATGACATCTCTCTGGGGCAGCGAGGAGGCCGGTGCCTGCAGGCCTGCACGCACAAAGGCGCTCCCCTCACAGCCGGTGGGCACACAGGCAGGGCTGGCAGCTCACCGGGGGCTGGAACAATGACTTTGTACAACTTACCCCGTTCCCTCTGATAAATCGCTTTGGGAAGGAAAGCCATTTGGTGGAAAATGCAGTACACCCCTCAGTGCCAAGGCCACTGCTGGCCAGCTCTTTACAGTGGCTCTGCACAGGTGAGGGAAGGCGCTTTTCCATTTCCGAGTAAAGCACCGGCCTGGCCAGTGGCCTTGCTCTAGCGTGGATCTCTCTGCCCTTTCAGAGCACTGCTGGTTCTTTCCTTTCAAAAGTATTAACAAAAAAAAAATAAATACCCAGAAATAACAATGCACTTAACACTTTTGATAAAACTATACTGGAACTTCCAGACTCCCAACTTCTACCAATGAATTAAAGCTGAACTGGTGGTATCGCTCCCTTTTCTGATGCAAACCTCTAACACCACTTCAGTAACTCCTCCCAGGGACACACACAGATAAAAATGCCTGCACATCTCAGGGTGGGACCATTGAGATTTTGTCTACCTGTTAATAGCTTACAAAAACAGAGAATTTGCAGTCCCCGAATCGTCAGTTTCTTCAGTTACTTATTTAAACCACAAGTTAGGAAACTCTTTGTAAAGAGGAGCTATGTGGAAATGGAGGACAGCTGCAGGAGGAAGGGTGAAAAGCAGCACAGTAGCAAGGGTGGTCTAACAACTCTACAATGCTTTTGCCAACAGCTCTGGAAAGGTCTGAACAGAAACACCCATCAATAAAAATAACCTCAGGCTCCCCCTTACTGTTACTGTGGCTTTGTAGGAGAGGAATCCACTTCATCCCTTGGGAAATGAAAGGCACTGGAGGACAAGTTGCCAAGAAACTAGGTTTTCGTTGGTGGGACTTTCTGGAGAAGCAGGACAGCTATTTACATTTGTTTGGTATAAGCCAAACAGGCATCAGTCATTGGAGAGTATCAGCTCACCAGCCCTAAATGGCCATGAAATACCTCCATCAGATACTGTGTTTGTTGGCAACTTTTGGCAGCGGCCTGGCAAGCAGAGCAGTCCTCGCTCTCTGTGACTCTGTGGCAGGCTGGTGGCTGGTGCAGTCCCCTGTGTGCAAAGCTGATTTTGTACCGCCTTTGTTATGTAAATGAGATACTAAAACACATCTCGGATCCTCTAAGGCAAAAGGGCTGCCTGTAAACTGCAAAATCTCTCTGCTATGTGGCAGGCCAGTCAGCTGGTCCATCCAATCCATTTCCAATTTACTGGGATTTATTTTTACATTTCCTTTCCAGGAAATACAGCCTGGCCCATGTTGGCTTTCATTCACTGTAGCACAATTGCTTTGTTAGCACCTCTTTTTATTTATTAATTGCTTTAATAGTGGTCATTCCACAACAGCACTGTGTTGAAATGCATATGAAAGAAACCTTGAAAAAAATAAAATAATTGTGACTGCACTTTATATGGGCTGCTTTGATATTCTGATCTCACCCCACTTAAGTACAGTTCTTGAAAGTGAAGGACAGTGGTGTAAGTCAATCTCTGTTAAATGCTAGCTTTGCTCATTTAACGATGCAATTGGCACACTTGGCAGTGTTCACTAAAATCTTGTTTGATACCAATTAAGCCTTAAAAAAAAAAAAATCCATTAATAGTCCGAACGCTTCTCAAACTCACTTTGCAATTTATTTTGAAAAGTCTCAAAGTTGCATGAAACTGCAAAAATCTGCCAAAGATTCAGTGAAAAGGGGCTGATTTGGAACAAATGGTAGTTTTAATAACGATAAACCTCTGCATACCTTTAAAGTGGGCTCTAAATCTGTCTCTATCCTCTTTACACCTTTAACTTTATCCTGCATAAAGCACTAAGCACAATTTTCTTCTTGGAAATATCTCTTATAATTGAAACTTTCCTAAAGATCTACTTAGTAAGAACGGTCAGATTTCAGAACATCAATTCCTTTTCTTTGGGTACACCATCTCCATTTCAAATGATCCATCCCAGCCCTGTTCAGTGTCAGTTTTCATTTTGATGGGAATGTAGAGCCAAAATATTTGAAAGAGAAGAAAAAGAAATAATATTTCCTCTTCCACCATGCTATCATACTACCTCATTGATCAGCAAGCACTTCTTTCATACCCTGCTGAAACATAATTTTTGAGGCCATTTACTCCTTTGGTAAGAAGGGCTGCTTCCATTTTTTGTCTTTTATGACAAAACAGAAAGATTGCAATAACTACACCCATGTCTGCTGCCTGTCTTGGTTTATTTTATTTTAAGGTTTTTTTGTGTTTTGTTTCTGAAACTCCCTCAGGTCCTAATTCCTGCTTCTGCTGAATAAGAGTATGCTTACATCTCACTTGCAAAAGTACATCACAAGATTGGCTTGAAAAAACAACGTACATTAAGCAGAGACAGCATTTTTGCTGAGGGTTGACAGAGTACACCCTTGGGACAGCAGGACCCTGGTGGCTAACATGACAGACATCAAGCAGAACAACAACCACTTTTGGGGAGCTGCCCTGACAAAGATTCAAGTGGCACCAGGGTACCTATTATGACTGCTCCTCTATTTCTAAGGAAAATGATATCAAACACACAGAAAAGACAGCCAATAATGAGAAACTTGCAGCTGTTCTCGAAGAAAGACTTTTTTTTATTGTACCCCAATCCAAAATACTTTAAACCAGTTTTATCAATAGCGATAAATCAGTATGATGATATGATGTCTCTTTAATCTTTTCTAAAACAAAATTTTTTGAACTTTTGAGCATGGCCTTCCCAAATGGGTTAGGTCTTCTAAGACAGCATCAAACCTTCTTTTCCTTGCTTCCCATGTCAGCCCGAATCCCAATAGTTATGAAGCATAAAAAAAAGTTCAAAGTAAAATATAAATTACCATCCCCTTCAAACACAAGTAGAAGTCTTATTAAGTCTCTAGTGCTTGAATCACGTCCCATGTCTGTTCTTTAGACCTTTCTTCCTTTGTGAGGCATAAATGGACACATCTTATTGATTTTCTTTCAACCTGGATCACCTCGATTGCTGTGAATATGGCAGACAAATCCAACTCATTCTCCCGCAGGGAACGAGGAAGAATGCAGACGAGAAGCTGGGGAAAGTCTTCTCACAGTGGGATACCAGGAGTCATTACGCAAAAACCCAAGTCTAACTGCTTGTAATTCCAAGACCTTTTTCTTTTCAGCTCTTTCAAAAAAAAAAAAAAAAAAAAAAAAAAAAATTTTTTTTTAAATGCTGAGAGCCCTTTCTTAAATTTTTTATGAATATCATTTTGGCTACTGTATCAATTTCTGAGGGTGTTTTTGTTTTAAAAAAGTAGTATCAAATAGGCCAGGGATGGCTGCAAACCCTGATAAATACATATAGTTAATGACGAGTGACTGTAAACAGACACTGGTCAGAAAGAGAAAGTTAGAATCAGAGAAAGCATTGTTTGAAGCTTGACAAAAAAGCTAGTTAAAACTTTTTCCTTCTAACTTGGCTCCACTTTGTATTTTTTTTTTATCATTTATAGACTTACTTTTCTAAGGACAATTGTATGAAATGAAAGGAAGTGTAAAAGTAGAAAGATTTTTGTGCCTTACACCAAACCACTTACTGTACATGAAAAAGGGATTTACTGAATCAATTTAGTTGTGTAGGGTTTTTTAAATCAAGTGAATGATTTCAGTGAAGTGGAAAAAGGTGGCAAGAATGTGCAGCACCCCAAGCTTTGCTCCTAAAAGCAATAGAAAAGACACAATTGAAATGCAGTGGGACCTCTGTGGATGAATTAGACAGACTGTGTACAGACACTTTGCAGTGACAATCTGCTTCTGAAAGGGATATATTAAGTGCTAACTGCACTGAGGACGTAAATTGAAGACACGATATCCAAGGACTAATTTCAAAGCACTCCTTCTTGTTAAATGAATTGCTGAAAGAGCAGGGTTTAAAAGACTTTGTTTTGCGTTAAAGGATTTGAACTACACCTATCAGCAGACTGCACCAGCACACTAATGCTAACATGATAAACCCACTACCGCCTTATCACCATCCCCTGAGCTACACCACCACAGCTGTGATGAGCTGCATTTCTCCAGTGGTTCTCAACACCCCATGCAAAGTACTCTGCCCCAGTGTTCAGTCTCTACCACATCAAACTCACATCACTTTTATAGTGTGAAGGGAAAGGTCTAGGTCATTAGTAGTTTTAGCCACATAAAATTCTAGAAAGTGAGATCATCAGCAGCAGACTTCTAATGCTTTTTAATGACATGTTTAGACACCAGTAACTGTATTTTCAGTTATTTAAAACGAGTTTTGAACAACATAAAATGTTATATTGGAAGATGCTAGAAAAGAGTAGATTTAGGTTGGACATGAGGAAAAAGTTCTTCAGTATGAGGGTGGTGGATCATTGGAACAGGCTGCCCAGAGAGGTAGTGGAGGCCCCGTCCCTGGAGATATTCAAGATCAGGCTTGATGAGGCTGTAAATAACCTGCTCTAGTAAAGATGTCCCTGCTCACTGCAGGGGAGTTGGACTAGATGACCTTTGAAGGTCCCTTCCAACCCAATACATTCCATTATTCTATGCAGAAGAAATTCTAACTTCCTTGACATCTAGGTTTTATACTGGCTTCTAGTTACCTTGTATTATCAGTAATTCTCATATGAATATGGCTAGAGCTTGAGGGATAAGTCAGAATAATTCTTCCCACAAATATCCATCCAAGTAAGTGATGCTGCTAGTCAGAATTTGCCCAGCAGGCTAGCACCAAGCCCTGCATCACCTCTGTGCTCTCAGTTTCTGTGAATACTCAATATAGTCACTGATCAGAAGGTCCACAGGAATACCAGGGAAGACAAAACACTGCAAACAGCACATGTAAATATTTCAGTGACAGACATCATGCTGTTTGTAGCATAGTACTTGAAAAAAGGAACAAGGGATAGGTATGAAGAATAGGAAAAGTGTAGTTAGGCAGAAAGTCATGTCTTCCAGATGTACAAAAGTATCAGAAGAAATTACCCGTGCTGTAACTGAGATATCTCCTCAAGGATTAAAGTCATAGATGATTCCCTAAGAGTCACCAAACAACCGGTGACTGAGGTTGAAAGAGCATCCCTTCCAGGAAGATGGCATCTTGTCTAACAGCCCAGTAGACAGAGCACTAGTCAGACATGCTTAGAGACATATTCAGGCTTTCTTTCACCTCAGACTTCTCGTATAACCTTGAATATATCCTTTATCTCTTCAGTACATCAGTTCCCCTAAGTACACATGAATATTGTAGGGCGTTATTCAAATATCACAGCAGTGGGAATTATACAATAATCTAATATAGTAATTTAAAGATTGGCTGTTCAGAAGAATTTAGGCATATTTTCCCCTGTTTTAATTTTTAATAGAGACAGTAAAAGCAATGCATACAACTTGTAAGATTCAGCTACAGCACCTGGTAGAGGAATCCAGATGTTCCCCCATCCAACAGCATCATTAAACATGAGACTGATGTGAAATATTTATAATGAAGGTGAATCATAGCCCACAGAGGAGGAATCTAGGGCTGTATCTTCTACTAGCATCAAGCACAAAAATGCAAATACACTGAACAAATACTGCATTAACTTTCAAATCACACGTTCTATGTCTCACAAAGTAAGACACATTTTAGTCCTGATGCAGGTGACAGATGGTAGCAAGAGACCATCAGTTTGGAGCAAAGTGTAAAGGTTTTTGAAGGAAACTCACCCAACGACCCAGGATATAAGAACTCAGGACTGTGAGTGACCTCCTGGGCTATGGAGTCCTCTTCCCCCTTTCATAGTAAAGAGCATCATAGTATCTCTTCCTCAAATTTACTAATTCCATCTTAAAATTACTTTGGTCATTTGTGCCAGTCACTCTCACTAAGACTGCTCTGTGGATTAAAAATCTCCTTATTTACAGGCCATTTTTTTCATGCTAAATTCATACCCATTCATTCCTGTGCCAGCACTGACCTCTAACTTCAAACTGTTCTTACCAGTTCCCAGCTTTTGCCTTCAGTATTTAATAAAAAAATATTATCTCCTCTAAGCTTTTGTTCTGCAGAGCTAAACAAGAGAAGGCATATGGTCTCCTCATTAAGGTTAAATTCCCTCTGTATCTCTTCCTTATCTTTAATGCTTAAATATGGGAAGCCACAACTGTATTGCTGCTCCACACCTTACAAGATCCTTCAATATTTTGTTAATCTTTACTGGAAAGACTATCTTATGCATCCTAGAGCCATTTCAACTGCCATATCATGTTGACAGTTCTTAACTGTTAACATCTCTGTCTCTTATTTCCAGCCCATGAGATTACACAGAAATTTTAATATTAGTCCCAGCTTGGTAGCAGAGCAAAGCAGAGAATTTACAGGTGCTGACTGCCTCTTGAGTACTGCATCTGGCTGACTCACTTCACTTCCAAAACCATTCAACAAGCTGAATTACCATCATGTCCACATACACTCCAAGTCTTTCAACGTTCCTTAAAGAACAGTAATCCAGTTTCTGCTGCCTCAGTGAAGCGTAACTCTGTCAGAAGCATCTTTATGAGAAAATAAATAATACTGTTATGGCACATGATTCATAAACCTTCCATAAACTAAAAATAAATGAGACCAATGGCTTCCACCTTCATAGGTAGATCTAAGTAGTACACCTGTCCAAGAGTAGAAATCCATATAAAACACCAGCCTGTTTGTCATGCTCTCACCATCCACACTTAAAAAACAACAGTATTTTAGAAGAAGGACCACTGACTTGCACATTTCTTCTATAAACAGGTAACATAAATCATGTTACATTGGAAGGAAGCAAATGCATAAAGCCACCCACATACCTACCAGCACATTAACAACAAGGAAAGAAATGAAGTCAAATATGCGGTAGATCCCCTAGAAGCTCTGAGAGATGTTTAAGACAATTGTTGTCCTCAAAAAACACTTAAGAACTGTGATTAGACTTTATCACCAGGTCAAAATTTGTTGTCCTCAATTTTAAAAAGTTTCTACAGCCAAGCATGAGGTTAATGGTAAATACATATTCAGCTGTTTTGTTAAATGAAGTGTAGAGTTTGAATAAAATAAAAACTTCAGCTCCCATTTTTGTATTAGCTGTAATTTAAGAACTTAAAATGGAGACTGGATTAAAAATCTAGCAAATATTAAAAACATATTATTAGACACAGTTGTTGCCCAGGAAATTTCTTTAAAACACCCGCTTTAAAAACTCCTGCATCTGGTCAGCTGCAAAGTAGAAGTGCTGTTTAGCACAGAAGCTGTTGTTGAACAGACCCAGGAAGCTAAGAAATTGAATGGCTAAAGACCTAGAATGCAGCCCTCCTGTTACAACAGAGGTGCACTGTGAGCAGAAATATTAGCACTGCTCCCCTTTGGCATCTTTCTCAGTATCTGTTTCTGGACCTTTTTGCACTTTTTTTTTTTAGCAGCTATTCATTTGCTTATATTGGTACCTCTGATCCTTCTGCTCCCAGATCCAGTTCTGGATCTCATGTCACATTTTATCTCCACTAATATTCTTTATTTTTCCTCCCATGCCATGCTTGACCTAAACCATGTTCACTGAAGCTGATGTGAAGACACCAGTCAGCTTCAGTTCATGCTGAGCACACCAGAAACTGGCCTTTTATAGGAAACTATCACAGAATGGGTGAGGTTGGAAGCTACCTCTAGAGACTGTCTAGTCTGCTCCTGCTTGGCTCAAAGCAAGCCAAGTAGAGCACATTACTCAGGGCTGTGTCCAGTTGGGTTTAAAATACCTCCAAAGATGGAGAATCAGCAACTTGTCTGGGCAACCTATGCCAGTGTTTGACCACCCTCACAGTAAAAGGTTATCTTCTTATGTGAAAATGGATTTTCCTGTATTTCCATTTGCGCACACTGTCCTATCATTTGGCACCACTGAGATGAGTCTGTCTCTGTCGTCTTTATACCCTCACGTCAGGTATTTATAAGTATTGACAAGATCCCCTTGAACCTTCTCAAGAGTAGGCAATCCCAGCTTTTCCTCACGACAGATGCTCAAATTCCTTAATTCTCCAAGTGGACTTTTGCCGTGCAAACTGCCGCATCTGTTGGCTACTAATCACTATCTGTGGTTGAACTTAAAATTATGACTAAATAATTTGATTTATAATCAAACCTAATATTGTATCAGTACCTTGTATAAATGGATCTAAATGCAAAATGAGGGAGGAACAACAGGGCTTTTGTCTCCATCCATTTATCCACTAGACTGGCTCAGACTGTGCTAATTTGGAAACTGAAAAATTTTACAAGTTGTCAACTGGCCCAGTCATTAAAAACTAACATTTATCACCTTTATCACCACACAGAGCCTCAGGATTTCAAGCACTGGTCTTGTCTACAGTAACAAACTGCTTATCTGTTTGGCACAACAGTGGTCCTGAAGAGCTGATACACACTGAAACAAAATGTACTTTGAGAGAAGCAGTGCATTAAACCAGACTCCAATTCCTTTCTTCCCGGCACTATAAAAAGTTCTGCTAGGCATTACTAGTTCCCACACACCACTGCAATACCCCACACACTGATGGACAGTGAAGAGCTACAGTCTGTAATAGCAAATTGCCATCGCCCAGCCTCCAACCCTACAAAAATCCTTTCTGGCAACCCTCTCCTATCCTTCAGGTAGTACTCAGTGCACTTCACTGACATGAGACACCGGTAAATTCTTACCACTCAAAATAAGAAACTTGCTGCTCAGTTCAGAGAGGTACTGTCAGAATCCACCCAACTTTACTTGGAGAACCTGGATAAGCTTATTAATGTAAGAACAGCTCATGCAGGACTTTTTCAGCATAAACAGAGATATGATGTCTTGCCTATGTACTCTTGCAAACCTCAGACTATAATCACTTAGCTAAATGTCTGTGAAATGCTTATGTAGAAGACTGAGAAGAAAGGCAGGCTTTAGGGATTATGTGAGAAACCATGGCATGAACTGAGCACTATACTCTGTAAAGTTGCTCATTGGAGAGAGCAACTCTCTGATGTTCCAGAGCTGGCTGGAAAATATTGATTTAAAAAATGGTCTGAATGTGTTGATTTATCACCACAGTACTGTTTCACAAAATGGCACCATTTCATCAAACTTCTGGCTTCCAGTTTTTCCCCAGAAGGCAACTAGGCCTCTGGGATGCAGAGCAGAGCAGGGATTTATGAAAGCCTTGCAGGTTCTACTTGATATGAATGTTTTGAAGGGGTGCCATTGCTGCTAATGTCTGTCAAGCAGACAACTGAGGAGCCAGGAAAGCATTCTGTTCTGAAAGGACCATTCTCCCATCTTTCCAAAAGTAATCAGTGTGTGGTTTAAGCCAACTCTTCCACTCAGTTTTGGGGGTTTATGTTTGGCTTGCTTTCTCTTGAATCAGCATAATGGAATATTTCTGGAAAACAAAACTCTTGCAGAAGAGTGTACTTAGTGGCCAGCTGCACTACAAGTGCAGTTAATGCAATCAATACATCATTTCTAAGCAGAATATAGGTGACTGGGACTCTGTATAGGTAAGTATGGTAAGTAGGTAAGTATGCAGCAAAGGAGGCTAGGTGACTGGGACTCTGTATAGGTAAGTATGCAGCAAAGGAGGTGAAACAGGTATAGCTAGACCTTTTCTCTCTGTATCTTTTTTTTTAAAAAAAAGTGTTGAAAACTCTAGCACCCTTACTTGTGATTTTGAGATTGTTTTACTTTTCCACAATTTCTCCTTGTCTCTAGATCCTCCCCAAACAGATATTTCCCAAAATCTACTCTTCATCCTATTGTCCATTCCTGAAATTGCAACGGCACATGGCTCTGTACTGCTCAGATAAGAGCAGCCTCTAATCACTGGCCCCTTGTCCCAAAGCAATGCATGACACTTTGTCATGATGTTCAGTAAAGACCAAGCTTTTCACCTATAGAACACCACAACCAATTTGGGCCTGCATGTCATGGGTTATGAAAGGGAGAATAAAGTATATAACAGGACTTTTCAGGCCAGGAACTCCCCTCATTTGAAGCCTTCTGCCACTTTCATCAGGCCTCCTGCTATTCCAAATCCTCCTGATCCCATGATGCAACCAAGCAATTTTATCTGTAAGGACTCTTTCCTGAAGAATTAGGTTATCAAACTACTGGATAACAAAAGTCCACATCTATTCCAGTCAATCTTCAGTGAAGTCAAGCACCTCCTCATCTCAGCTGGCAATGAATTATGTACTTCAGATCTCTACACTTATGTATATGCAAATATAGTTAAATGCACCCTCCTACCCATGGATGGTGTTACATTGACGAGGGCAGTACGGATTAATTTCTGGTTTATTTTGGATGCCACAAACTGAAAATACCTGGTTGAGATTTATGCTTATGTATGGATGGTTGCTGGATCTTAACACTTCAGGAACAGCAGATTGTATTATTGACCTCAATATTAATTATGTGTCCTGCTCACTGAAACTCTAGGAAAGGCCAATAAGCTTTCCAACTCCGTTTGTTTCACTAGAGGGTGAAAGCAACCAGAATATAAAGGACAGAGTAGGCAGTCCATTTCAGTCTTATTGTCAAATTAATGTCATGTCTGTTCCTACCTATATCAAAACAAAAAAGGTGTTTTTAATACAGTAACAGCAATGATAATGACAATTAAAAGTGTAACTACAACAGCACAAAATATTTTTTGGGATTCAGTTTACGGCAGTTTTTGCTACTAGTTTTTAATACATCAATGAGAGAAAATTTCCACCTTATGCTTTGTTATTTTTCCAGTTCTAAAAATCTTTATTAATTAGACTGATTAGCTAATCAATACTTATTATATTCCTATTAGGAATAAAAGTCTTATATCCACAGGAGAAAATGAGTTGGACTGACTTAGATCCTAGTAGATAAAGAAACATCAATGCTTTTTGTGTTTGAGTCGAAGTCCTGCTGCCAGCTTCATGCTCAGACTGCTAGGCTGTGCATGACTGTATCTCTATGGAACAGGTTATATCAGGCAACATCATTTTGCTTTATCCTTCTACATATCTTCTATCGACCATTTCCATCTTGGGTTTCTAGAACTTCATCTAATTGCTACATTTAATTACTTTTCTTTTATCCTTTTGCTGACTTATACTTTTTAGTTCTCCAGCATACAAAATATCTGACCTGTTTGGAAAGATGAATTGTTATCAATCCTGATCCTCTAGGAAACAAAAGAAAGAAGGAAAAGGAAAGAAAAGGTCTACATTAAGTAGCTGTTTGGTAAAAGTAATTTCAACTTTTTTTTTCCCTAGTTATAAGGAGTCTAAAGTTCTAAATCCACTTAATTTAATATTATTTTCCCCTTGCAGAGTAGTAATAGAAATGCCTAGACAAAAAAAATAGAATGTGTAAAGTTTTAGACTGTAAAATATGTTCCAAACCTAAACAATAGGTTAAAATAATAATAAAAAAATAAGCTAACTTACAATAAATGATAAAACTGTTTTCTACAGAATTTGAAAGAATGAACTGTATAAATTATTTGTGAGAAAACAGCAGCATTTCCAAATGTAAGGCTTAAAGCCCTGTTAAAAAATTCTAAAAATTAAACAAAAGAGGCCATTTTTTAAAAGAGATAGGGCTCAGTGGGATTTATTAATGCACATCTTTCAGAGATATTCTTACTTGCACAATGCAAGCAGTAGGTTAGCATGGACTTCCAAATTATATTTAATTGGACAATTATTCAAAGTGAAAAACTCAACACAGTAAACTAAGGAGGTCTTTAATAAACACCTTGTCTCTTCAAGAAAAAACAGGGAAGTCATTTACTGACCCAAGAGGCACAATTTTGTCTTTGGTAAATTTATTTTAAAGTAATTGCCAACTCCAGGAGTAACAATTTTTTAAAGAGGAACATGGCACTCTCAGGCAGAATAATAAATTGTTCTGTGCCCTGTATGACGGCCTAATCACATCAGAAAGATGTACGTGTAGTTGTCTGAGGCAAATAGAGGATGTACATCACCTGGTCTATGAACCCACTAAGTCTTGTTTAATGACATATAGCTTTCTCCTCTCTCCAGATCAGGACTGAATTAGAGGGAAAAGACAAATGTCAAGTTACACACAAGCTTTATAGCTCTGCCTTCCTGTCCCTGCTTCCCCTACAGAAGTTCTCTGCAGTCTCCAGAAGATTTTCACTAATCTGCCCTCTACCAGCCAGTACTCCAATACCAGGAACAAGTTCCGTGTTAACAGCATCACCTTTGAAAAGCCATGGCATCCACATAAAATCCCAGTGCTATAAAACCCACTGTGATTAATAGTGAATTAAAAGTACAAATCAATATTGAAAATGTTAATGTTCCTTCACCTTAGCTGGAGAAAAGCTCCACTAGGACTACTACTCTGTCTTCTGTCTGTCAGGATATGCCTTTCAGATACACTGGTCTTTGAAATCAAGACTTTAAGGTTTGGGCACATAAAGGGCAGACCATACTTCTGTGAGTAGTTTCCCTGCCTTCAGCACTGGCACAGAAGTAGCAGAAAGCCCTGATGAAACAGCTCCAAGCATAATCCCTGAACTCCGTGAGTGAGTGTAATACTTTCTTGTATGCATTATTTTGCCAGAAAATTTCCAACTTCAAAGTCTTTTCTCCTTGTGAAGGTCATCCTGGGCATTGGGACAGCAATGCTAAATAAGCATGTCTTAGTGAATTCCTCTCTATTTCTGACTAAAAAGACGGGACTCCTGCAGTGCAGATTACGATAAAAGATTTATTTGTGGGGAGTGGAAGATGGTGTCTTTAGTAAAGTTAATAAGTTGTTTTCATTTTAGATGCTTTCATTATAAACACTGATAAATCTTAATGCTAAAAGAATATGTAAGAGTATAAGGAGTTGAAGGGCTCCTCAGCTCTTTGGTGATTATCTCTCTCTTCTAGTGCACTACCATGGGACATCTGGCTTCCAAATTTGTGCCTCTCCTCTGCAGATCTGAGGACCAGCCTACCAATTATACATTCGCATAGGTTGTAATAAATCAACAGCAGCCAAACTCTGACAAGGTGATGGCTGTTGACAGATAAAAACGATACACATTGTCGTGCTGTTCTCCAAAAACAAACACATGCTTTTATCAGATTTATTTTCTTTTAATCAAAAAATTGCCTCTTTCAACATAGTCACCTAATTTCACAGAGGACTTGCACTACACAAGGTTCCCCTATCTAAACCTGAGCTGCATGTAAAGCCGGGTTCTCAAACAGGCCCCAAATTCACCTCTGGCTGCAGTCGAGGGAAAAACTGCTGCTCTGATCCCAGGCCCAAAGATCATTAACCTTTTACTCTGAGAAGCACGTTCTGTGCAGAATAAAGGACTGAGCCAGAAAAATCCAAGGATATAGAAGACTTGAATTTATTCATGGGCCAAGCAGAAGCTGGATAATATATTTTCTTTAATAAAGGGCAGATATAGTAAGGATTTATCCAGCAAGTAGATCTGTGTGGTGAGTGCTGCCCAGTCCTCAACCCCTCAGTCTCAGAGGAACGGGCTCGCAGTGCTGGATTCTTCTTGCCTAACTCCAGCCCTCTGAGAGTTAGGTGTCTAATCTAAGCCAATTTTCTAAACAGCACCAAAGGTAATGAAACTCAAAAGCAGTACTTATATAGGCTCCCAAAGTGCCTCAGGCTCTGCAGTGATGACAGGGGACCTCCAGTAGCTCACTTCCACAAACACCTCAAATTCGATGGGAAGAATTCTACTGCTCTTTGTAAAACTGATCACCCTCCGCAAACCCCAACAAAGCTGTTGTACTGTTCTGATCTGAAAATGCTTTCAGGTAATACCACAAAATGCCATTTAAGTGACAAACATTTTATAATAGGCCTTTTTGAACACTTGCAAACTACATGAACTATCACAAAGTTTTGATCAACCCCCAAAACATGTGGGAAGCGAAGGGCTGCACTAATCCTGCTGGAATCTCTGTTCGTAATTCTCATTGGGGAGCAGGGTTTTATCCCAAAGCTTCTTAGCGTGCGGTGGTAATTTATCCACTGTCTTATTCTCCCTTGAAGAGACCAGGACTATTTTCACACCAAATGATGTGAAATACCTTAATCTCCAGAAAAGTCAAAGACTAAGAGACCATTAAATTCTGTCAGTCCCCTTGTTAATGAGAAGAATGTAGCGTAATCTAACTCACCAAAAATATTTTAATACCTTCAGAATTTCTTGCACATCATGGAAAATGGCATCTCTCAGATGTCTCTACAGAGCTTTGAATCAAATACAGTCTTTTCTAGTGGACTAGACAGAAAGGTAGCATGTTACCCTCCAGCTCAGTTTTATTCTTTGACAATGTTATCTACTAGAAAGAGCTCATCAGACATCTGTTTTGAACCCTTTCTTATTGATTTCATCTTTCTTTTATCTTTCTACCTTCCATTTTCATTCCATTCCCACTAGTTAGCATGCTGCTTTGACCCTAGAACTGGCAAGTGCCACAGAAATAAAATAGGGATATGCAAACTTACAGGTTAGGCATCTGTTCCCTTTCTGCTAAGGGAATATGATTCCCTTGACATGTACACTTCCTATTCTCATTCATAACGTTGAAGAATCCACTAATTGGGGGCAACGCAGACAGAAAATTAGTCTGCTTTATCATAAATGCCATTCACCTTTATTTGACCAATTCACAGAATCAGGCTCTGAAACTTCACAGCATGTCCTTTGTCCTAACTTTTTTGTCTTTTCCCATTTAAAGTTTGGTACTATGGAAATTACAGCTTTTGTATGATCTGTAGCTGTGATGTAAACCAGTATGTCCAACTTCTTAATAGTCAGTCTTACTTTTTTTAAAAAACTATGCAACCTAATACAGGTTTGAGTTTTGTTTATAAATTACCCTGTAAGTAAATATTCTTGTAACTGAAACAATTCCAGAAACCTATTTATCGCAGATTTTTAGCTTTGAAAACACATGCAGTAACGTGAATAATATTAGAATAGCAATCTGAGATTTTCAAACAAGTCTAATGAAATTATTCATCCAAATCACATTGTAATTCAATAAGAATTAGGTAACTCATTTCCTCAGGTATTATCAATTTTTTTTAAGTGTAAACTGAAAAATGGATTGCAGCTGAATTCATCTAGATGGGGTACAAGACATTCCTGTGGAGAATGGTACTGTTAGTACTCACACTTATCTTCACTGACTTTGGTACAGAATTTAGTACTCCTGATGCAAAAACTAGAGCAGAGTATGAGAAAAAAACAAAAGGCTCATTCAGCTACTGCTGGTAAATTGGGGAACCTCAGAAGGGAGAAGTTAGCATGAAAACTATTAAATTGGCATCAAAATTCAAGATAATTATTCAGTCCAGAAAAAGGGTCACCATGAAATAAAAGTGCTGGAATATTACAGATTCCTTAAATTAAGCCATAACTGTTTATGGCACTAGAATGCAGAAATGAATGGCTTCTCCTGGGATCCTGGGTTTAGGTTCCAGTAGCAACAGCAAACTCACTGGTTGCCGCTACCATCTTCTCAGGGAAAGCATAACCTTTGGGTAAGATACTAAAGAAACATGCTCCTCTAATGGCTAAGTAGTCTTCTAATTTGGGTCCACATTTACTCACAGCCACTGCTACTTCTAGTTATTTTTCTGCTTCCTTGATTTTAGTAAGTAAAATCTTTATGGGTTTTATTTTGCTAAGCTAAGCAAAACAGATTCCATTCTTTCCTCCACTAAGAAATGTTTTCCATTCTCCTGATCAAAATCAACTTCCTCTTTACATATCTTCTTTCTGTTTTAAACACAAATGCCCAGAATTATACACCTGGGATTTGTACAATTACACTCAACACTTTCTTATCATCAACAGAAATATTTCATCTGAACTGTCTTAAGATCCCATTTGCCTTTTACATGGCCATTTCCCAAGGGTGTGTCCTGTGAAATACCTATGCATTTCTTTTTCCTTTGCCATTGCCAATTAATGAGCCTATAGAAAAAAAAAATCTGTCATTTGACCTTGTGTCCTTCGTTCAAATTTAACCCCATTTCTAGTTCTGCAGTCTTGAAGTCTAGTTCTTTCTGTGTGTGAAAGATGCGTCTCAAATATATAGCCTCAGCAGATTTTATTTTGGTTTCCCACACAGACCTTTTGTGACTATCAAACATACCCCAAAGCCCAGGCAAGCCTCCTTATCTCTCAGTCTAGAAGAACAGTTACTCCCACCAGAACCTGTACTGAATGAAAGGAAGATTCAATACCACTCCCCAGGATAAGGTCTGATCACTAATTATATCCTCCTCCTCCTCTTTGGTAGTGCACATAAGTGGAATCCATTTCCTACAGAGGTACTGGAATATCCACATGATACATCTGCACACTCATGTGCTGAACCTGTCAAGGACCAGCCACGGATTGTTCACTTGCCTCTACTCAGTGGCACATGGTATTAAAAGCTGGTAAATACACATGAACATTACTAACACCCAGGCACTGTTTTTAAGAGTGGAGTGTGAACCCCGCCATCCTGACTGTCTTCCCATTGGGGGAAATACATTCCCCACCGGCCGCTACTTTTCTTGTGCTCTTAGCGAGTTATTGGTGCTCCTGACTTCTTGCCCTAGACCACTCTTCGTAAAATGCTTTTAGAGCATTCAGGATGTAAGACCCTATATAAGTATATAACAGCCACTAGTATATTAGCAATTAATTAACAGCAGAAAGGATGACACTACTCTAAGCATTTCATGCCTTGGTCTGAGGAATATTGTAAATGTTCTGGTAAAGTTATCTTCTAGAAGCAAAGGAAAAAAGATACATGGCAATAACTGTGAGCTCTTTGCCACTATCTTTAAACACTCCATAGTTTCTCTAAAAAAATTATAAAGAACCAACTCCTCCACAAAAATCCTCAAAAAACACCTAGAAAATATATAAAACACATTCAGCAATATTCCCAGCCCATGGATTAAAAGAAAGATCATCTTAAGGATCATATCAGCTATAAAAGGTGTCAAGAATCCAAGTGTAGGATAAAACTTTTACAACTACCTAAGGAAACCACGGTCTCACCTAGAGCATAATTTAAGCACTATAGACACGTATATGAGCTCTAGCACCAAGAGGGTACACTTGTTTGGAGCTAGCTGGGATATCCCTACACAGAAGATGTAGGATAACATGCACAGACCTGGACCTGTGACCAAGAAAACTCTGTTGTTTGATTCTAGATAAGTGAACAGGATTAGAACAAACCTGCAGGACCTCAGATGTTGAGTCTCTCACTTGATAAGTAATGATTTAAACAGTGGCTACATTTCGAAGAAGTTCAGAAAATGGTGTTTAAAAAAAGAACAGAGGTAAGGGAAAGTAGATGGGGTCTGAGAGGAGATAAAACAAGTTAGTGACATCAGTTATGAGGAAAAGCCAGTATTACCAGGGCTGGTAAAGGAAGGAAGAAGGAAAAAGTAAAAATCTCAAGGATTAGGGAGGGATTGAAGAATTGGAAGAAATGAAGTTATAAAGCTAAAACTGGAAAAGGGAGGAGCTGAAAAAACCTCAAAGATCAAAGACAACTACGGATCTAGATTTTCATGTGCTCCAGAGTCCTGAGAGATTCACAAGACTGAGGAGATTGTACTACGTTTTTAGGACAGTGATGAATTGCTTGAGCTGGAGTATAACAGTTCAGGAGGCTTCTAAAGAAACTAAAGCAACAAAACAGGCTTGGATAAAAAAAAAATAATGGGAAAATACATATGAGAGTGTCATTAATGCGACTGTATTTGGCTTTTCCATGAACCTGATCAACTCCTTGCTCTGTCACACATCCCTTGCGTGATCATCTTTGGCAATTTACTTAACCTCACCTCTTCATCACATCTGTTTTCCATTTGCAAAATGGAAGCAACATTTTCTTCTCTTTCTCTTCTTTTAAGGGCAAAAGCTTGTCAGAGTGAGGCTCTGTCCCTAATTATGTGTGTGTACCACTCCCAAAACAATGGGGTGCTTGTCTCAGAAACAAGCAACAAAGTAACTTGTCAAACCAAAGAAATATTGTGGTAAAAAATATTTCCTGAGGGACAGTACCTATTTAGATGGCATGCTATACAATGACTGAGTCAGCGGCGTAATGATGGTGGTTGGAACTAAGCAGCAACACGTTCTCTGTCAAGCATAATCTGTTAAAAAGTCATGTATAGGAGGGGAAAGTCAATGAGATGAGTCACACCTTGCCTTGCCTACTACGTTATCAAAGGTTATGTTACACACAGTATGAAGGATGGTAGGAATTCCTTCAATCTACAGTCAAATGGAACAACTCCAGCTCCTGCTGCCAGCTCCAAGGTCTCCTCTGTAGGTGTCACTCTAGCTGTTGATAGCCATAGATAATAACAAGTTAGGGTATGGACTAACCAGGAAATGATACCACCTGCTACCCAACATAAATTACCAACCCCTCTGGGTATAATTACTCTTGTCAACATGTCACATGGCTGTTATATTCACTCCTATGCAGAAATGCAGAGCAGTATCAGATTCTGCAGAAAGAATGGGTTTTGCAGCATTTCTATGTATTCACTGGAAAAAACAACTAATTTGTTCCTGAGATGGAAAAGAAATGGGAAAAATCCTGTAACACAGACAGCAGAATTAGTCACTGTGGTTTCCCACAGTGAAATGAAAGGCACTCTTCAGCAGGTTTCTTTCCCAGCTCCCTCAAAGCACAGGTCTCATTTCCAAAGATCAGGGGCTTCCAAGTTATAATTCCCAAGTGACAGTAACATGCACATTATTACTTGACGTTATACCATCACATGCAGAGTCAGTAGACTTTTGCTCAGTCTGCAGCTGAAGTGACTTTCACAGCAGTTTCAGACACCTGTTTGTGAAACAAGCAGCTGTATCAGAAAGAGCTGAAGCATGAAAGTTCAGTGTTATTGCTGAAACAGCTCAGGTGTCTCTGAACTAGCCCATGTTGTCTCCAGACTAACGCTACACTTCTTGAGCAAGATTGCATGCTATGTTGTCAGCACTTCAGTCACTGCCGTTCTATTGTAAGTGCTTTAAAACAGAGCCTGACCCTTAAGACACTCCGAAAGACTCAAACAGTGAAGAAACTGAGCAAGTCTTTTCACATGCTTCTGCTTAACTGACCATTTGGTTACAACGCCCTTCTGGGCGCACTGACTGAGAAACCATCAGATTTTCTTCAAGCCCCAGGACTCTGCGTGAGGCTGACAAGTGTTTGCTCTGGTGAGAAAAGTCTGATTTTCTCAGTCGCTCATGAGCAGAGGCTGCATCAGGACCATTAGGCCATTTACCCAACAGGCCTCTATCAGCAAATAGGACAGCCTGTCATTTTATGCAAACTCATATATAAAGATTTGAGATAATTTGCATTGATTTAAGTTTTAACTCACATTATATCTGTGCAGAGCAACATGTAAGGCCTAGAAACCACACCGGAAACAGAAAAAGGCTATTTACTGACTGATACAAACACTACAATATGCCAGCACCCACCAAGGGTCTTTCTTGATGATTGTGTATTATTATAAAGTTAAATTATTTGCCTGTGTAAAATAATAATTAGAAAAAGTAAAGGTCATTCATCCAGATATAAACCTGTCTGCAAAAAATCATCAGCACACAGAGTTAGCAGGCGTATTCATTGCTTTATAAACAGCAGGTCAGGATAACATTATATAGTTTGCAATCTGTATTTGTTCTATGTGAATCATAGCTTTGCATAATTTTATCACATTCCTGCCAGGCAAAAGCAAACATTAAAAGAAATATTAGAAGCCAGCCAGTTAAATATCCTAGAGGAAGAAAAAACCCTGCAACTATCTCCACTGTAATGACCAATGAGCCTTATTTTATCTCTGTGATTTGGTAGCTTGTGTATTTTTTTTTTTTTGAAGTATCACTTTAAAATAATTTCTAATATGTGATTAGTTTATTTTGATTGGTCTAATATTGTTACATTGTACTAAAGCACCGATACAACTGCTCGGACTTTTTATATATGACATGATTGATTAGGTGCAGATAAGAAAGAAAATATTACTTCAAGGGACCTGACCTTCAGTGAATCATCTGAGATGAAGAGAATTTAAATGCTGCACTACTTGCACTCAGCACCAGAAAATGTTACAGAAAAGAAATTTTAAAAAAACACTTACTGAAAATTTCTGCTATGATTAAGAACATTTTCCAGTAAGATTCTTTCTCTCCATTTCCCCTGCTGGAAACATTCCTCATCTCTGAACTGCTGCAAGAGCAAATACGTGCTACGAAAACCACACAACACCAACCCTGTAGAGAAGTATCTTCTATAGAGCTTTACATCTCTCCTATAATACATGTCAGCTCTTTCCTGGAAGTTCACAACTTGCAGCTCTTGGAAGGGCTCTTTCCTCTGTCCCCCAGCCCAGCACTGTGTGTTCAGTCTGGGCAGAGCAAACACTGCCCTGGCCTTTGGCACCTGCCCCAGGTCAGCCCAGGCTCCGCTCTGGTCTCCCCCCAGCCTCTGGTGCCGTGACTGCACAGAGCAGTGGTGGAGCTGGAGTGACCTCAGGTCTTCTTACTGCATGACACAGGCAGTGCGTGAGAACCTGCTGTGACCTGGGGCCATGTCTTTGAACGTGGGATGATGAAAAGCTGGCTTAAACCAATGTTTCTCCTCCAGATCCCCATACCACGCCTGTGTGCTGTGGCTCCCGGTGAAGTCCTTCCTCACACACGATGAGACACACACTGCTGGTCCCCCTCTAATGTCCCCCACCCCCTGACCAGTCTGCACCCTAACCTGACCAATTACCACTGCTTCCTGGTGCTCTACCCCTGCTCCCTGCCCACCTCCTGCCACTGGGTCACCCCAGCAGGAGCCCAGGCACCCAGCCCCTGCAGCCCCTCAGCCGTGCCGGAGCTCCATGGTCAAAGCAAACCCTGTACAAGGCCCCACCACAGCTGAGTGCTGCCATTTCTTCCCTGTTGTACAGTAAGTAATGCTCATCTTCCCCATCTCATTGCCCAAAGGGCAGCACGAGAGAAGAAATTAGAGATGCAATCACGTGGGTTGCTCAGCTCTGCAGATTTCTTTTGCCACTAGCAGTCTCCCACATACTGAAAAATCCCAAACTCCCACTCAAGCCTCTATAATATCCATAAGAGAGAAACTGGGCATAGAGATGGGAGCTTAGACATATTTCCTGACACCCACTCCTTTGCTCTAAATATACAGGAATTTAAGCCT
The DNA here is from genome assembly GCF_000700745.2 of Antrostomus carolinensis. Lineage (NCBI taxonomy): Eukaryota > Metazoa > Chordata > Aves > Caprimulgiformes > Caprimulgidae > Antrostomus > Antrostomus carolinensis. The sequence continues at coordinate 63,166 of NW_010305630.1, read as the reverse complement.
GTGCCCAGTAAAAAACCACTCATCCTAGGAAACGGCCACTCAACTCTCCCGCAACTTAATCCCTGTTATATTTTCCTTTAAAAAGAAAAAAGAACTACACAGACCTAACGATTTGGCAAAAGTAGTTTGCTACTATGAAGAATTTTTCTCTGAACTGTGTATCTTAAAGCATGTCAGAGCAGGCATCAAAGGCAGCTGTGGCATCGGCAGAGTGCACACTGTGCACACTGTCACTTACTGTGATTGAAAGGACAGTATGTTTTCAAACAACTATACTTGTGTGAAGTGTCATCAGATCTGACTGCTTAATCCCGATTAAAAAAAAAAAAAAAAAAGGGGCTGTTCCATTCAGAGGTGAGACTACACTGGTGACATTGGCCAAGAGTAATTTGACAGAGAGAGTGGATAATCACAGCAGCCACGAGTGACTAGATTAGTGACAGGGTGCATCTCGGAGTCATCACCATATTGAACGTACAGGACACGATGCAGCCATCAGGCAAGGATGAAAACCAAGGGGAGATGGTTTTGAAGTTGCATACAGCAGCAAGTAAGATTTGCCAGAAGAATTTGTACTTTGCAGATTGCCTTCCCTTTCCCACAGGATGCTACAAAAATTTGAGATTTCAGCACTGTCAGAGCAGCTGGAAACAAAAAGGAAATGGAGCTCCACAAAGCAGCTTTAAAAATTGCCCTCATCCTTCAGGAAAATCCTACTAAATTCCAGTAAAAAAAAGCAAACGCAAAAGAAAAAAAGCATGAAGTCACAGAAACTGTTGCTTAGGAGATTTAAAGAGACACGGGAAAAAAGTTAGAAAATATACAGCAAATAATAATTTAGGGTTGGTAGGGGGTTGAACTAAAATATTAGATGGTCTATTTTTCTGTTTATGATTTAAATCTAAGGCTCTTATTACTTTTACCAATTAGAGCTGAAGTACTCATAGCTGCACAAAGTCACTTAAAAGTAACATTAGAATCTTAGTAACACCATGAAAACAGTGTTCTGCCCATGTGTGATAAGAAGGCATTTAAATTTGCTCATTTACAAAAGTTCATCTGTTTGGGACCTAACCAGGAAACGTACAGCATCTTGATAATTCATCACGTTAAGGAGAGTGTGACTCCAGCAGACTTTGTTCTATTCCGCCGCGTGTTATCTCCCTGCACATTCCCAGGGCTCTGCTATAAAAGATTGCAAGGTGACAGAGTATGTTCACACAGCCTCTAAGTGATACTTTGCAGGATGCATTGTAGTCTGTTACCCTGAGGCACCAGTGTTTAATGACGTTGCTGTATGTCATTAGTTAGTATTCTCTAAGTGGATCTTATAGGAAAGTATTCCAAATTATAAACTGAGAAATTAACTTAATATTAGTGAAAACATTAAGAGACAGAGGTTGCTTTCACAGGTATCTATGCAGGTGGGTACAAAGTTTGCCAGAACTCCTTGTTCCTGCAGTCAAGCCTGTAACCCGCCAAACGATCTAGCCATGCCTCTGCCCAATGAAGATCAGCAAGACTGGAAGAGTATCTTATCTGCAGGTGTTTGCCTTCTGCTCTCACCTGTAGCCATATGCAAATGGACAAAAGAAAGCTTAGCTATTTTTTCTAATCATTTGCTTTCCAGGGCTTCATAAAAGTGAGATATCACACATCATAACTATTCAGTTAACCAGCATTAAGTATCTATTAGCTTATATCAATGCCATGTTCGCTAGTGCTCACAGTAATTTCCTTGCTTACAGCTATTATTTATCATACACTTCCTTGCGTGCACGCCTGCATCTCCCAGAGTCCGAGAGAGAGAAAGTGATGGGGGAAAGAGAGGAGGAAGAAGGCTGAAAAGTGGGGGTCACTGAATAAAAGTGGGAATGGAGCTGCAGAATTACAGGCACAGCTCACAGTGACACCTAGAGTCAATCCTGCCTTATACTTTCCCATTGTAAATCCTTGCTCTCTGGCTCTCTCTCACTCCCCTGTTCTCCAAAAACTTTGTTTATAGCTGCAACTGATGTTTCCATGCTCCAGCTCTACCTCTGGCTTAATTAAAAAAAATAAAATCAAACCACACAAAACCAAAGAGTCTCTGCTTCAGCAAAAATGTCACAGCTGTTTTCAATAAGGCTGGAAAAATCTGGAGAGATTGCCAGCACAAACCATTTCTTAAAAACAAAATGGAACATTTTGAAGATTTGGAGAAGAAACGGGAATTCAGCGCAGAGATAACCCTGAAGCAGACAGATATTTATTAATTCCCTCATTAAAAATCCTCTTAATGTAGCTGTATGTTAAGTTTCTTAAAAATGCCATCCACACGTGCTAACTAGGAGTCCTTGAGAGTCCGGCTGCTCAAGTCTGGAGTTCTCCATGTGCTCTGTGTGAGCTTGGACACCCATGGACCTGAGCTCTGAAGGACACGCAGTGGGTGCAGCGCACCTCTCAGCCCAGAGGACACCCTGTGTCCTCACCTCTGCCCATTGTCTTACTGCTACTGGTGATTGCTATCACATACCTGCAAAAGGATAATCTTGATTCTGCTATTTCCCATCTTAGAAGTTCAGCTTGCAAACTAACCATTCCTTAAATATTTGTGTGTAGATGTACATGATACCAAATCCTTGTGTGGCAGCAAGAAGCCCAGAAATGAAGCTGTTGGGAATATTCTTCGTTGTAACCGATTAAAAAAAAAAAAAAATAAATGGAAACAGTGATGTTCAAGTTATTATTCAGAAAAGGAATACAATCAAATATAAACATGAGTGACAGCAAGTAATTGGATCAACTCTTCTGGCCACTGAGACATTATTCAGGCCTTAGTGTTCAAGAAAGGCAGTGTCTTTTGTCCCTTTGACTTTGAATGTCTGATTAAGTGAAAGAAATTCATCTAATTAAGATATCCAGAGGATCATATTCAGCTTTTTGTGATTTATTGCAGAATTTTAAAAGTTAACTTTGTTTTACTGTGACTTTTATATATTAAAATTCAGGACCATCTGCACAGACTTTATCCATGCATATTTCAAACTCTGGAAGAGCTCAAGTTTGAATTAGTGCTGATGTGTGGACATTGTTCATCATTAACACACTGTACGTGTGCCCAGAAGAAAGGTCAAATGATCCTGAAATATAAAAAACTCCCAACTGACACCCACTCACAGGGAATGAAGGAGGATCTGAGTACTTGGGTTGATATTACAGGCTATGACAAGGTACAAATCAGTGTCTTATTTTCACTTCTTGTACTAGAGGCTGTAGCAGAGACACAAATAGGGCTCCAAAACTGTCTCGCTTCCATCTAAACTTCACGTTTGCAAGTTCTGAACCCTTGGTGTTAACTGTTCTAGTGTGGGAAGCTCATTGAAACATCTTTCCCATTTTTGTGCAACACTGAAATGTCAGGAAAGCTAGAGCACCAAAAATTATTCCCCAGTCTCTGACCCTGTTATAATGGGGTACAGTTCAACTGGATATCTTTCATTTTTGACCAATTAAATCGTAAACCTGCAGGAATTCAAAATGTGTGCAACTGCCAGCCATGGGATCTAGGGAGAGCACGCTGTTCAGGTGAACACTCTGACCACAGGTTTACTTCTTTCCCTTTGAAGTAGGTTGTCATCCATTTGGGTAGAAAATGAAGTGTGAAATATAGAGGCTTTACAACATGTAATGACTGCGACAATTTAGTTAAAGCTGATTTTCAGAAGCCAAGAGCTGAGTTTCAAATTAAATTCCTTATCAGTGGCCACCATGACAGAAGGAATTATTTAGGGAATTATTTATTCCAACATGATATAATTAATTCTAATATGTTCTTTAAGTTCTGCATGGCATTCCAGGCACAGGACAAATAACACACAAAGTTGGAACTCAAACCGTATGGAAGCCTATCATTCATGTATTGTTCACATAACAGGTTTCTAATGGGAGAAAACCAAATGGACTTTATGAAATATTTTTAATTTTCTAAATTTTGCTAACAAATTTATTTATTGCTCTTTGGCCAGTTTAGAGAATGACAATTTATTTTTTTTAAGTCTGTCTCCTCCCAAAATAAAACTATATTATTGGAATGCCTGACCAGTTCTGCTCCTTGGTTGCAGCATATTATGTTGTCTTTTTGACATCCTTGCTAAATCTCCATGGTCTTGCTAAACAAATAATTAATCGTGTGCATGCGTATCTACATATACACTTTAATATTGCCCTCTGATATCTTCCCAGAGAGACCGAGAACTCACAAGAATCTATGTGAAAAGGGAAACATCTTTAGCCCCACTTACCAAGTATTGCACCTTTGAAGCTAAGAGACAGGGCTGGAAATGAGATAGCCACCACATGAGATACCCCCCAGGTAATTGCTCACCTGAGTTGCAAAAATAGACTAGAATTTCTGTAGCGATTGTGCTGTGGCTGGTGGCACTAGCATGAGATATACCTGCTCTCCTGCCTGCCCTGCTTTCAGCTGGGACAGAGTTCATTTTCTTCCTAGTAGCTGGTACAGTGCTGTATTTTGGATTCAGTATGAGAATATTGTTGATAACACACTGATGTTTTAGTTGTTGCTAAGTAGTGCTTATTCTAAGGCAAGCATTTTCCAGTTTCCCATGCTCTGCAGGTGAGCAGGAGCACAAGAAGCTGGGAGGGAGCACAGCCAGGACAGCTGACCTGAACCAGCCAAAGGGATATTCCACACCACAGGACATCATGCTCAGTATATAAAGTGGGGGCGGTTGGCCGGGAGAGACTGATCACTGCTCAGGGACTGACTGGGCATGGGTCAGCAGGTGGTGAGCAATTGCACTGTGCACCACATCTCTTTCTTGGGTTTTCTTTCTCTGGTTTTTTGTCACCTTCCTTTTCATACTATTATTAGTAGTGGTAGTACTCATTTGGGGTTTTTTGGTGGGGTATTTTTTTTCAGTTATTAATTCTTATCTAAACCCATGAGTTTTATTTTTTTCCCCTGATGCTCCCCCACATCCCACCAGGGCAGGGGGAGGAGTGAGCAAGTGGCTCTGTGGTGCATAGTTACCAACTAGGATTGAACCACAACACTGCCTCAGTACAGTAGTGAGACGCTGAGGAAGGACAAGATCCTTCAGCACAAGCGCCAGGTCTTCTAGCTTTGTTAGACTGAATGGAGGCTGATCAGCAAGTCTGTTGCAGATCGTGATGGGAGGGGAAAGTGCCACTTAAATGAGAGCTTCCCCAGCTCACCTGCAGTGTCAGTGTTCATCCACAATTACAGTTAATCTTGAGAATGATGAGATATAACCTGAAGCTTTTTGGCAACGAACCCTCAATTTGAGTAAAGGCTGAGAACCTCCTTCCAGCAAGTGGACAGCTTCTGCGCAGTAACAGCATGCCTGCCTGCCACTTTGCTGTACATTTCCCAAAGGATCCTACAGAACTTCACTCATGGGAGAGAACTGTAAAAAATGTTCCTATTACAGCCAGGCCAACTCAGAAAACTTTGCGGCAGAAAGGAAGAGTACTCAGTTCATCTGAAATTGCCGAGCACAAGACACCCACGTCAGAATATTACAAGGATACTGAAGTTCAGTGTCTAAAAAGCAGTTACATAAACATAAAAATTTAGTATGGTGAAGAAGTTTTTTTCTCTCTTACCACCCATCTAAAAGATTAATCAGATCAATCATGGCACATTTCTTTACAGAATTCAAAGACTTAAGTGCTACAGACATTAGCAACATTTCAATCTCCTGTCTCTGATCCTGAAAACATCGTCTGTTAGGTTTTTGGCAATGCTATAAGAAAAAATCAAGCTGCTAAAGAAAAAGGAACATTTCAGAAGATACCAGTGTCAATCTTTCATTTGCTCACCCTACCTCTCTGCAAAAATTTAAATAGAGGCAAAAATACGGAAAACTGGCATGGTTGGTGGCACGTTATAAAACCTCATTCAACACTAAAAAGTAAGCAGGGAAAGAAGGCTACTGAGCACTATACCAATAAATTTATCTCCTGCTTGCAGTGAAGATACATCAATAAGCTACATGTTAAATCACTACTGTGCTATGATGGAATATGAATATGAAATTAAAGGGGAGAAGAAAAGTTCACAATTTTATTTAAAAGTGGAAGGACAGTGGCCTCACCAACTTTGAGCATTAGTGGTTCTGAAAAAAAAAAAAACAAAACCAAAACAAAACCCAACAAACCCAAACCCCTTTAAATTCAGATTATTTCTCATTTGCATTTGCCATTACTGGGATTTTTCCTACAAGGTCCAATTAAGAAAAATATTTCTTCTCTACAAGGCACATTGATCAAAAATTCAAATAAACTCTTTGATGCATTTTCTGCACAAACTAATCATGAATAAACATAATCCTGTTGCTCTAAGAACAGATGCCATCCTGTAACTCCCTGCCCCCCAACAGCTCTGCTCTCCAATCATAAAGGAGAAGGAAATTATTTGGCCAAGTTTACAGAATGAACCATAAATCACAGGCATCTTTGCCAAAGCAAACTCATGTTTCTTTTATGAAACAATTGCTCCTAAAAGAATTTATATTCATTTTTTATATATATACATTTTTTATAAAATACATAAGGAAACTAGAACATACTGTTCTGTTTTTCCTTTAGAAATGCTTGGTATTTTTCAGTTCTGGTCGAGAAAGCAAACATTAGCATTTTCACGTGGCTTTCTAAAGCTAGTTGCATAGACCTAGCTGCAGTATTTTGAGGGACTTGAAGAATATTTGAGTCATCATTATTCACAAAAGTACAATTTGAGACTAGCAAATCTTATCGCTCTTTGTTGAAGTCAGATGCTGGAAATATAAATGAAGGAAGACTTGCGCATCTTCACACACAGGGAAAATCTCAAAGTTGGATACTTCCTCAGGAGTTAAAAAAAAAAAAATCCAAACTGTATGAAGAATCTAGAGAGAGCCCAGCTGTCCAGAAGCACACGTGCATCAAGGCCGTTCCGGCAAGTTGGGGCACCTCCCTCTCTTCCCAGAGAGGATCCAGCTTTCAGAGAAAAATCTGACCCAGAAGGATCATTGTGAGCCAGAGCTGCTCACAGAAAGGTGCGGGGAGCACGGCAGGGCACGGGCAGCTCCGCTGAGCATGGGGGAAGGCTGCGGCACAGAGGAGCCTCCACGCTTGTCTGCACTGCTCCATCACATCTCCCCCTTACCCAGCGGGTCACACTGCTCCTCGGGCTGCTCCGAGCAGCAACTGGAGAAACCCCTGCACTGTCCTCAGGCTTTGAGTAGAGGAGAAGAACACATATTTGAAGAAGAGGCATATTATCACTGCTATATACGATAGTCAGTCACTTCAGTGCAGCTCTCTAGCCTTCTAGATGAGCAGAAGTGCTCAGCAATGCTCTGGCTACACTACTCACACCTAGAACACGTCGTTCAGACCGTCTGTTAACAGAAAGCTGTGTTCCTGGTTATATCCACAGCTCTTGAGGGTGATCAGCCCTCAAGGGTGCACGAGAGTACTCTTCCAGGGTGGATAGAAGGGTCCAAGCCTGTGATACTACTTTATTACCTCTGTGGATGCATTCTTTGACACAACACCTTTACTTTTATTCTTAAAGGACTTCTTGTCATCCTGTCTGATCTGATCTGTGGCTCCAGTTGGACACTGGGTTGGACACTGATATGTAATAAGTGGGACAAGACCCTGCTCTTTCACGTCCATCATTCTCATGTCAAAAAACAGGGCCTTTTATAGCAAGAGTCAGAGTTCATCTTCCCTTTCCACTCCCCATTTTCTCTCCCACAGAGTTTTGAAGATTAAGGCTTTTCCCCAACCTATGAAGGAGTTCTTCCTCACATCACATCTCTTTTCTGAGACTTGCTTTGCTTCCCCCATTTGCACTTTACCTCTCTTATTTTCCTAACTCATCATGCTCATCACTCTCTTTCTTCCTTTTCTTTTCCTTTCATTTTTATGTAGTATTGAATACCAATCCAGAACAAGAGCCCCAGTGTGCTAAGTGCCGTGCCAATACTGTGGCAAAGCTGTCTCTGTTTTGAACAGTACAGTGTTTTTCCTTGGTTATCCTCACCCTTTATATCCTGTGCTGCAACACATTGTTACAGCTAACTACCACCTCCCACTCATTAGGATTAAAAAAGTCTCTTCTACAGCAAGAACACATTTCAGATCCAGCAGGTATTAAAACCAAGTGTCTTGTTGCAGGCTGCGTCCTTTCTGCAAAGCAACAAAATTTACAACAGTGAAAACACAAGAGCCTAATGTCAGAGATCTGAGATGACTCTATTTTGCCTTGCCCTTGTTTTACACACCCAAAATGAAAGGTGCTGTTTATTTCACATTTTTGCTTAATCAGTGTTTTCAGATGAGGCAACAGCCACTGGAAATGACAACTTTTGGCTGGAAAAAGTAATATTATTTTCTGATGATGCAACATACAACGCATGTCATTCAGAGGAAGAACAATTTCTTCCATTCGGAGTTTTCATCTGCTTGCTTGTTGTACCAACTATATGCATTAGGCAATTAAATAACTCATGGCTCCATGAATCGTTAGCCATGTGTACAGTACATAATTCAATGATCTGCAAACTGTGTTACAAGACACTATTGCAAAGCTTTTCTCAAATAACAAAAAACACCCCCCCAAAAAAAACCCGCAAAGCTTTGTTCATCAAACACTGTGCCAGTGACCTTTCTCTCTAGTTTCCATGGCATGTTTGTTCAGTTAACTGCTCAAAACATTTTAATGCTATATTCAACCCCTGCAAAGTCAAACCGACACATGACAATCCATCAAAATCAGCCAGATAACAGAGAGCGCATTCCCATTCCAGAATTACTGTTGTCTGATTCTAAATGACAGGATATGAAACAAAAAGAGCACAGAGCTTGATTTTCCAAAGCAAAATTAAGCCCAAAGAATGATAAGAGAAAAATCCTTTAGACTGAGATCCTAGAGGAATGATACAGAATCTAGCAGGATGAGAACATATGCAGTAAGACAATTACATTGTCGCACTTACAAACTTCAGTCAAATAAAAACGTTTCTAAACGTGTATAACTGAAGACTCCCTAAAACAGAAATTATGAAATCGTTTTCTGACAATTAAAGCAAGGATGTGTTTATGCCACTAGGTCTAGATGCAAACTCCTTCCCCAGGGTCCATCTCAAATCTAAGGATTACAAATGTAGTGATGAAATGTTTCAATTATCTTCATTCATAACACTTATTAATAATTAAAATGTATAATTCATAAGAAAAAAACCTCAAGTCGTAAGACAGCCTGCTTTATGTAAAAAGCTTTGTTAGCATTGTTAGTCAGTACAAGAATTAATAAAAAAGGCAACCTAAAATTAGGTACTGACAAATTAAAAAGAAGAAATCCTCCCAGTTCTTTGAAGTGAGTGAAAGAGAAGTATATACTATTTAGGAACGGCACTATCATAGCATTTTGCCAACTCAGGTAGGTAAACACATTAACACCACACTTCATGTTTCTCTCTCCATCTATCTTCCTTCCACAAACAAGGACCAGGCTGGCATTTTAGTGAGTCATCCTGCGGAGGGGACAATGCCATCCCAGCCAAGTGTTCTGCAGTTCTCACCAGGCACTGGTGAAGCTATTGCCTCCTAGAGTCACAAGTCTCCCAATCCGATTCCTGCCTTTTGGTGACAGTGGCGAATGAAAGATCACACTCAGACCAGAAGAGGTGGCCCCAAAGTAGCAACACATGTCCACAGAAAGGTCTAAAAATCCTGGCAGAGACTTTGAACCATATTTTGTCTTTAACAAGGAGTGAGTCAGTGGTGGGTAGTGCAGGAAGAAGTGTCCCAGCTGCTGGTTCCTGAACACCTGAGACTCTGAACAAACCCAGTATCCTAGACAGGAGGCTTCCTTCCTCAGAAAGACCTTTGATAGCACAGCCTGCGTGCAAACGTGACCAAGAATTTAACTCAGTAGGACTGGGCACAATCTCCTTGCCAGTCACAGATAAAAACAAGTAATTTGTCACACTGTGATCCTTTGGGTATCTGGACTCAGTAGGGATGGAGTCAACTTTGAGAAGGAACATATTTGGGGTGTTTGGCAGAACACGTCTTTTGTGATGTGAGGGCAATGTAGTATTCACAAAAAAACTGTTAAAAAAGCAATAGGACATGGGAGAAAATGTTCTTTAAAAATAGATGTAAGCACAGTGAGCAATTGTGATTTCATAATTTGTGTCTTGATGGCTGAATGTTTCAAGATTAAAGACATCTAAAGATACTTGATTCTGAGCAATTGTGCTGCAGTCCTCATGAGGACTTGACACGTATGCAAATGTTCTCCAGTTTTAGATTGGAAGTAGTACAGTACAAGAACCTGTTCTCCAATTTCTGAACTTTCTTTTGTGATTCAAGCTGGAAAAGGAGTTACAGGGGATGCAAGCTTGAGATGTGTTATTTTCCAAACCATTTCCCTGTAACTTTAGAAAAAAAAGTTGGTTCCACCCACCCTCAGTGATCCAACTACTAACTCAGCCACTCACTTGTCCCTTCAGACATGTCAACTCCCTACCACCCAGACTCATTCCTTCCTACTTGTCATTTCCTTTACCCCTACAGCAAACTTCAAGCAGCTCCTCTTCAGCATCACAGAAATTTTAAACCCTTCTCATGTTTGTCTGACCTCTGCCTTTCAGTGCTACCTGTGGCATTTTCTCTCTGACAAGAGTAACAATATTGAAGTCCCTCTACTTGTCTCTCCTCCTCTGCATCTCTCTTCAGGATCTTGTTCTGCCACAAGAGCTGTAAGGAATTATCCAGTTGTTACTGGATAGAAATTCTGGAGAACAGTAGGACCCGTATCTAGCCATAGTTCCAAACTAAGTTATTAATCTCAGTTCTCATGTTGTTTAGTCAGAGGGCCTTACCCTGACAAACAGACATGCAGAGCAATTGAACAAATGCTGCTCGTACATAAACACCTTCTAATACACCTAAGTGACAACAGAGTAAGCAAGCAACAACAATCTGCACAAGGAATTCTTACATTAACTTCAGCAGCAGCAGCTTTTTAGGTTAAAGCACTTGCCTAGGCGCACAGATAACAGTGCCCAGCAGTCATGAAATACAAGGAAATAATAATATCATTGACAAAGCTCAACAGAATTTGGAAAAGACACACCGTTCCTCCATGAGGGCCTGCTTTAATGTGCCTAGACCCCAAGGTACTCATGCACTGTAGTGAATTTCCTACAGGCAATGCCCTTCTGCCAGCTGAGACAGACATCAGCTCATTTCTGGAGAGGGCTAAACCAGCAGTCCTTCTGGCAGGGGAATCAGCTACGGCCCAAAGTGGCCTCTGCCACCCTCAGAGCTATTGTTTGTTCAGTATCGAAACACTACTGTGCTTCTATCCACAGGAAAACCTGTCCTGTGCAAAAACTTTTATACAATTTGACTATGGAAGTCAGCATCTAAATCCACAGCATATTCTTCAAAGGAAAGTAAAGGAGAATTGACATGAAATGCCCAATTCTCACACTGTTCCTAAGGCTAAATGATAAATTTTGTTTTCAAAAACGTCAACTCTGCTTACCTTGGAGTTGTAGCACTTATCCAAAGTAATAAAGGAAAACACACCATGATCTGTAGAAAAAAGTCTGTAAAATGCTCCTACACACAGATCTTATTCCTCTGCATATTTCTCAGGCTTAATACTTTTCTAAAAGTATATAAACTAAAGGCTTTCTTTTTAAATTAAAATTAGAAACCAGACAACCAATATCATATATATAGACACGTATATTTAAACCATCAAGGAAAATTATCACTGTACCTGGATGCATTTTATATAATGCACCTCTAATCTAAATCACCACAAAAACTGCTCCGTGTCCCTCCCAGCTATTGAACCGGCTATAGAAGTACCCTGAAAAGGGTAGCCAGGATACCGACTGCCAAGTGAGATTCCTGTGCCTGCCGTTAGTGGAAGCCTTGAACAAAGAGGTGCATTTAACACCGCTCCCTAAACTTTGCCAGATTCAGGCTCAGACAGATTTCTGGCAGGAGCGAAATCCCGAGCCAGGAGCCTGTCGCTGAGAATGACCTGCCCCCTGGTTCCCACGAGCTCCTCCCTTGGGACAGATGAAAACCCAGTCATTAACCGGGGAACAGAGCGTGGGGTGGGAGCAACCCTCGTGCTCGGGGTGAACAACAACCCGGCTCTTTGCACTCAACAACAAACCTGATGGAAAATCCTCCAGGATTTAAAGAGTGACACCACAAATTGGGTTCCACACAATACAACTGCCTTCTACAAAATGTCGTCCAAGATCTGTGTAATTTAATAAGGAAGGATGACCTTCTCTAGGAATTTTTTATCCTGTCCTCTGGAGCTCTAACAGACATGCAGTTCTGGTTTACATTTTTAGGAAGATTTCAAAACCTTATACAAAAGCTGTGATTGTTTTTTCCAACTGCATGTGACTTTGCCAAGGAAACTGAGTTTCATTTTATGCAGTCAAAAGAAAAAAATAAATGCCATTGGCAAGAGAATGTTTCCTGTTCCCAAAAAGGATAAGGTAGGGCTGGGCCTTAACATAGGTGGCCCCAGGAGCAGGTGTGGCACCTGCTGGAACTCTGACAGGTCATACGTGGTATTGTACAACTGCAGCTTTAGCTTACGAGCATCAAATCTTCAACATAAACTAAAACACAGAAAAAGCATGCTTTCCATCTCTCCTTACCAACTCCTTAGTACCATATTTCAGTGTACTTCAAGCTCTGAATCTGTATGTCTCGTTTCAAGTAAGTATCTGCACTCTAGAAATTTTACAATGAAAAACACATAACCAGTTTTATTCTGATTTCTGAATAAACATTTGAATTGCAGAAATTTCAGCCAAAAATTCAAATAAAATCATCACAAAGCAAAAAAGAAACCTTAAAACAGACAGAAAAAACACTGTTGCTGCTTGATCCATAGACAGCGGGTATCCTACAGCTCAGATGACATGCTGCGAGGCAGGGTACATCGTACACATCTTGTGTACAGTTATTTCATCTTTGCACTTGAGTAGAAATGGATGGTGCAATCCTAAATCACGCTGCATTAGTATAGTTCAAATATTAGTTATACTGATATTCCAGAACTCGTAGCCAGTGACACACTGCCATTAAAACACAGAACTACATTCTGCTGGGCATTTCCCAATGATAAATGTTTTAAAGGATCATTAAGAAAAAAAACCAATGGTATATATATATTTTTTTTAATTCTTAATAAATATGCAAAATGTTTAGATTCCACACTGCTAGTTCTAATTTCTGAATAAAATTGCAAATTGAAAATATACCTCAGGCCTTCAACACCAATTATTATAATATATGTAAGTTCTGCTAACATATTTTGCAGTGAGTTTTCTTTTTTTTCTTTAAAAAAATTAAATGGCTATAGGGAGAAAAAAATCACTATAGTATTCTGTAAACCTACTGAACCAGAAATGTCTCTTCTGTAAAGAAAACCAAACCTGACATATAATACAACAGATTTATATTAAAAAGTCATTCCTACCTGTTTTTATAACTCTATTTACAGAGGAACAAAAAAAAAAAAGGAAATGTGAGTAAAATCTTCTAATGCATAGGACTGACATGAACACTACATGATGCAGCTCAGATTTTACTAGAGGGTAAGTAATGATACTCTCGCATGTCTGTGATGGTCGTGAGAGGCGACTGCAGCACGTTAGGAACGCGAAGCGCCCGTGCTGTGCAGCGACTGCCCACGGACTGTTCTCTGTTGTGACCCCGATGTGACTGCAAAGGTGCCACAAAGATCCGAGCCTTTCATGTGACTTTACTGCCACAGCTGTGGCATTGCTACCATGTCACATGCAGTCTTCTGCTTTATTTTAGCATTTATACATACATCCACAGTGTGAAGGCAGAGTTTCAGAGTTTAAGCAATTCTGGTAAATTGTGGAGGTTTGGTATCCATATGAAACTATTATATCCCTTTTATTCTGTGAATATTTTACAAAGGTTTTTCAAAGACAATATAAGAAATTAATATGGCTAAAAAGGCTGGTTTTCCTCACCCAGACTTTCACTATTTAAATGTGTAAAAATGCTAACACATGGGGTTATCTTTTAAAATATTAAAAAGGGTCTTTAATTCAGCAGCAGTGCAAGCTGTGGTTAGTAAAATACGTTTACCCACCAAATTAGTGCTTGTTCGCTGAGAATGCAAGTTAACACAGTCACACTTTCAGGGACCAGTACTTCTAAAGGAGATCTGATCATTTGAAAAGTATGATGTATGTGAAAACACAGTATTTTAACAAATATTATAATGTTTATTGTAACTCAGTTCTAGCATCTGGAGGGTAGGGAGGGAGCTGAGCAAAACTTAAAATGTCTAATAATGTTACTAAAAAAACAGAGGCTCCATATTTCTGTATAACTGTATCATCTTTTGGTATTAAAAATACATTCTCATGGCTGCTTCTGCAAGATTTTCAAGGTCTCTCAGATTTTCAGTTTTTTATTGGCAAAAGCCCATGAAACTAGAGGTCAGAAGTGACTTTACTGAATATAAACATTTATGGGATTAATCTTGAGGAAGCAATTATTCACTTTCAAAAAAATGGAAGACAGACTTTTTTAAAAAAGAAACAAGCTTTTACCAATGAAAAATTTCCAACTGGCATAGCAGAAAACACGGTAAGAGATAAGCAAAACTGTTTTGCTGCTTTGCAACATCTAAATAAACAAAATTCTACACAATAGGATCTTGTAGTATCTGTAATTTTCAATTGTAGTGCAGCACAAAAAGCATCTTGGTAATTGTCAGCTTAGGAAGCTTCAGTACATTAAACACTCTGAGGTCACATTTACAAATGTAAAACTACAGTACACCAAATTCGGTGTGCACACAAAACATGAAATAAAATAAATCGTGCTAATGGACAATGCCTGAAATCTGTCCCTTGAACTTCATGTATATTCCATAAAACACAGATTACATCCAATTTTCTAATGATATTGTAGTTTATACCTTAAAAGCAAAGCAGAGAAAGCATTGGCAGGCTGGGATCTCTGCTGGACTCCACTCAAGGCAGGACTGAAGGACACTGGCATTATGAAATGCCAAACCTGAGCTGGCTGCCACCAGCCCAGCTCTCAGCTCTTTGCATGTGCTTCATCCCAGACAGCCCCTAACCAAACTAAGCCACGCTCTCTTTCAATACTGCACTAATATGCTATTTTTGAAAACTTTTTCTATGCCAGATAGGTCGTGGCTGCTATAAACACATAGACACAACTAAACAGTCATTGCAGAAGGGACCTGGGTACCTTAGGTTCCTACAGGTGTGCTCTCCAGCAGGTTGAGGTCACCCATCCCACACACACGCTCTCCCCTGGTTGCCACCTAACACAGGAGTCTTCTGGTGGATGGCCTTGTCCAGAAGAGCCAGCACAGCAGGCTGGTGATGAGGGCACTCACCTTGCAGGTGGGTACCCTGGAGGTGAGGACCCTGCTCCAAACAGCCTGAGGGGGAGACTCCTCCTCTACGGCAAACTCCCAGACTGGTGGGTTTTTGGCTGCACTAGGACAGACAGGAAGCACGAGTTAGGAGAGTTTGGGTTTGCACAACAGAGAAAGGGAAAAGAACCGAGTTCCTGGAAACTTTGCAAGCTTGGAGAAGTTTGCCCCCAGAAGCCATACGACTAAATGCAAAACCAAAGCTCACTATGCAGAGGAGAAAGGCAAGCTTGTATCACCCTGGCTTTTGATTTTATTATTCCACATCAAAGAAAATATTTTGACATATCTATTTTGCATATTTACATACCTAAAATAAAACATCTGCTTAACACACTATTCAAAATCTACTGGGGACAAACTCCACTTTCACAGATACCCACACAACTGTGGAGAAGTTAGTGATTAGAAACGTTCGAAAAATTGGACACACTTCCCAGGATTATTTTTCTGAGCTGGTTCTCTTCTGTTTCCTCACTCAGCTGCTTTCCACCCCACCACTACCTCCTCCTTATATAACTCTGTGTTCCAATTTAAAATTCCATTTGCTGCATTTATTGAGATGGTTGTTACCTTTGATAAGAAGTATCACCGGGCTTTGCTTAGAGATTTAGCGGTCTTTACGAAAGCCTGGTCACTAGCCTTTCTTTCCATGTTTGTCTGGATTTTGGATGCATATGCAGAAGTTTGGTTGGATTCACAGTAAGTGAATCTGCTGTATTTACAGTTCTGTGCCTATGACTTTGCATCATGGTACTTCACCTTACCTGGGATAACAACTCTACTAAACATGTTTCATTTTTTAATCAAACTTGGGCTTTTTAAAAATGAGCTATAAAACATTGATATTCCTATTACATCCCGCAAGGGAAAAGAAACACCATTTGCTATAACCAGGGGAAATGTTTTATTGCCTAAGACATGCATTTATCTCCCTCACAAACAGAAGTCATAAAAAGAACATACAACTGGTTAAATGTTACTTGATGTACCTTAGGTCCCCATTGGTTTGCTTTAGGTCCTGCAGTGTCTTGTGGAATTAAATCCAGGCATGAACACAGGTTAATGCTTTTTCTTTCCTTTTAGCAGAACTCTGTCAGTCTGGCCCACACCCCAAGAGCTTTCACTTCAGACTAACCTGCAAGCAGCACTGTGGGTCTCTCCTTTACTTCTCCTTCCCAACGCTCCACCGATTCACCGCTGACTAATTAATTATAAACTTCTGTTCTTAAAGCTCTTATATAAATCTCTGTCCTTGTTGCCATCCTGCAGATCTATTCAGTGATCACACTCTTACTTAAATCATATAAGAAAGACTGGTCTGTCCCTTTTATCTGAAAGGCTGTTAAGGAGGCCCAAATTCTAAAGCTTTTTGTAATGAACTGTTCTTTCTTGAAGACAGTTTACCATCAAGCATCCTTCCAGGTCTCATGAAGGGCTATGTTGCACAAACCGAGATGACAGTTGTCAGAAGAGAAGGCCAGTCCTTTCTTGAACAGAAAGAAGAATAGACTTGTCTTTTCACTTCTGTCCTTTCTCCATTGTACTTTCAAGGCACAACTGGAGCTCCTACAGCAATAGGTATTTTTCTTTGCTAAGATTCATTGTTGGGCGCTCACTGGTATTCCGAGTTCCTAATTCTAAACCCACTTCTCTCTTTTATAAACCTGCACGTTATTTGTATCTAAAGGACCTTCTTTGTAAAGGCTGCAGTTTTCAGAAACTTGATTCCACTTTCTTCCAGGGCCTTCTGTCTTCCTCTCCTCCTCCTCCTCCTCTCTGCTGCAGTGCTCTCTTAAAGAAATCGCTCATGCGTGCTGCTATTCAAAAATAAAATCAAGTATTTGATCTTTTCTGTTCAGACTTCCATCTCATTCTCCATTTCCCTGTATTCTGTCACACGTTACACTGTGTGTCATATGGTTAGCTGAACAGTCACTGTTTAACAGCATATATTGAAAATACAAGAACAAATAAACATATTCAGCACTATGCTTCATGATGATACTTGACAGGAAACATAAGCGATTTGTGAAAGAAAATATTTCCAGGCTTTTCAAGTTTAACTTATTTGGAATTCCATCCTGAAAAAGATTGACTGAAACAGGAATGTCAAATTTTCTAAAAAGCTCTGAATTTTAAATTAAAAAAGGTTCTTCTACAGTAGCCATTGTGCATCAGTCAGGAATTGTAGGGTTTCCAGTCTCCGATTTTAATCCTGTCCTCTGTGCCAAAAACTGCTTTTTAGAGATTTGAACGCAGGTATTGATGTTTGTCCCTTTGAAGCTAAGGGTTCACGTCCCCTTTAGCTAAAATACACACTGTCCAGAGTCTTTCATGCCCAAGGCCTATGACTCAAACTGTACTACAGCTCATCTCTAGTACAATAGAAGCCCTAGCTCATGAAGAGCTGTTCCAGTTAGCGTGATTGATGGACAACGTCACGCAATTTTCATCTTGATCTCAGAATCCAAGAAAGTAAGTTTGCACGCAAATATTTCTTGGAATATATGATGTACTAAATTGATTTTGCCTTAGCTAACAAAAAAAAAAATGTATTTCACCATTTTAGATGCTCTTCCCAAGACAGGGTGCTTTTTCTGTTTTGGGAGAATTGTTTTCAAGAAGAACTTTACCCAAAATTTTTGAGGATAATGAATAATAACCAGGCTGTACTGCCTGTGCTGCCTCTGCTCAGATGTACCCGAGTGTTCTGGGATTCCAACTGCAAACCCATTAAACAGATTTATGAATTCCCTAATGCACTTTTGTCATTGCTGTATCCTCAGGCCAGTGACGTTTTGGATGTATGGGAATGCCAATACCACAAAAATTCACACAACTTATTCACACAACAATAACAGTTGACATTTTCAGTGGTATGTGCTCAGGTTTAACCATGGCCTAAGGTTGAAATTCAGCAAATCATCACATTTCATTACTTTCTTCTTTCCTTCTCCCTTCCTTGATGTCAAAAATTCACACAACTTATTCACACAACAACAGTTGACATTTTCAGTGGTATCTGATCAGGTTTAACCATGGCTTAAGGTTGAAATTCAACAAATCATCACATTTCATTACTTTCTTCTTTCCTTCTCCCTTCCTTGATGTGAGGCTATTTTTATTTTTTTTTTTAATTATAGATCTGTATGTAAAGTTTAACTGAAGAATATCAAGATGCATCTTTGGGTATCTAGACCTAAGCATAACCAACAGCTCTATAATAGCTACTAAAGGCTTGTGCACAATTTTTTGATCAGATTTCTACTTCTCCAGCTCCAAAGAGTATTCACAAAGGAAATCATAATACAGTAAAGAGAAAAGTTAAACAGTCTAAAGAAACAGTTTAGAAACAGAAGGGTTTGGTTGGTTTTTTTTTTTCCTTTTAATTTTTAATCACTGATTTCTCTTTGACCATGTAAGATGCTGGTCTGTAGAGAGCGCTGAAGGATGTCCTCTACAAAACACTTTTTGACTGTCACCCTCTTAGGATTTTGCAAAATCTAACCTCTATTC
This sequence comes from Antrostomus carolinensis, assembly GCF_000700745.2. NCBI lineage: Eukaryota > Metazoa > Chordata > Aves > Caprimulgiformes > Caprimulgidae > Antrostomus > Antrostomus carolinensis. Next base: position 44,121 of record NW_010305630.1, on the reverse strand, counting down.
ATCTGTCACCATTTTGTCAAGGTTCCTGTTATGGGGGAGTACTGAGAACATCTAACTCACCTACTGGAGTTCAGACACTTTGTCAGCATTTCACATGTCATTTGAACAACACTAACATGTATTTGCACAAACATACCAAGATTTTAAGGCAGTAGAAAAGTTGAAAAGATACCAAGTTATTTCCTACCTCTGCCGTAGAAAATTCTATTTCTGGGAAGAACACTTGGAAAAAAAAAAATAATAGCTACAGCTTCTATCCCCTGCCCTCCCAATTAGGAGAATGAACAAGATTTCACGGCTCTCTAGCATGCTGTCTGGGCTTGCTAGCCACTAGATCCATTAGTTTTTTGCTGCGGGAAATAAAATTAGAAATGTTTTATTATGATTTCCAAATTACTGTGTAACAAATGCTTCAATAATCCTTACAGCGCAAAAAAGTCTGTTTTGCCCAACAAGCAACTGACAGCTTTCTAATGCAGTTACATTAAAGTGCTTTCCTGAGTGTGCGAGGCACTTTTTAACTAGCTCCTTAGGGCATTGTTAGATATCATTGCTTACAGCCACTGTGAGCCACTGTGCCATAATAGCGCTTCCCACTTCCTCCTGATCACTCAAATACAAGAGGTGACTTCAAGCACCAGAAAAAGTCTCAAAGAGCCAAGATACCAGATATAAGACTGTCTCTTTACATATAACAGGAGCCCAGAATGAAAGCACTGCCTTCAGGAGAAAGGTGGCTCTCAGAGCACTAGGAAGAAATAAAGAATAATTTCTACAGGTGTCTTTTTTTTAGGTTAGTAATTTACAGGTGCTTGGAATAATTTTAAAATGAGAAAAATATTAGTTTCTTATTTTCTGCTTCAAGCAGACAGCAGTATACGACACAAGTAAACTTAAAGTAAATCTCAAAGTCATCTACACTAAAGGAGTGAATCCATTTAATCTAAACATGAAAAATTAGGAATTAGAGGCAACAGAATGCATATTTTTGAAGTAGCGATTACTAAACATACTTTATTAGGTATTTATTTAAGAAGCTAACTGTCATGAATTTTACAGCTTTTCCAAGTCAGAATTTGTGGAGATCAGACTCAGAAGGTATTAAGTTACTTTCTACAGTCAAAGGCACACAAACAGTTCTCATTGAATAAATCCTTGATAGCTATCAAAAGCTGCAGCCAAAGTTCAGATGCTTCTTTGCAACAAATCTCCTCAACGCTGTCAGCTCTTATTGCCCAGGTATACTGGGAGACTGCTAATACAGCAAATGGGAAACCTCAGCCAGTGGGACTGTCTTCAGGACAGATGAGACACACGCAGCTTTCCAGACCCCAATAAGACATGAGAGCAACTAACCAACACCATTCCAAAGCTATGTGACTACCAATGCATCATTTCAGAAGAGGGGTGAGGGGGTAAGTCATCCTATTCCTCTTGAACAGATCCTGAAGCTTCCCATCCTGCCGTGTTTCCTCCTGCCAGCGAGGGGATCAGCTGAGAAACCCTGGGCAGCCTCTCGGCAAGTGCTGTTTGATACCTAAGTCTGAAGGCCACCTTTGACCAGAGTGACTCAAGGGATTGATGTGTTGATCACAGTTCTGTCTGCTGGGTTTTGTTTCATTGTTGTTTTTTCTTTAATTCCTCAAAGTCACAAGAATTGATCCACATTATGGCAAAATTACAAAGATGAATGCGAACTCTTCCCTGACATTCAGCCCTCGTAAGAATACGGGGCAAGAGAATATATTACAGATACAAACCAGAGCTAAAGGAGCATGTAGTGGCAGAAAAGCAAAATATCAGGCAGTTTTGGAGAATAAGACTGATATGATTACAATGTGATTGAGCTTCCACAATGGAGATAGATGACCATTTAGTTTCTTCATTTATCTACCCACATCTGCACTTTACATCGCAAGAAGCTGAAACTCTTGCATCATCCCATTTATCTAAGGGACCAAAAGCAGCACAAAACCCACACTGGAAAAAAAAATGTCGCCCTGAGATACATGTTGAGCAGTTTTTCAGTAAATCTTACTTATTTCCTCTGAGTCCTCAATATCTAAAGCTTTTATGTATTCATTATCAGCAACATGTCGAGTGATGTGATAACTTGACAAGGTTCTATTGAAGCAGCTTAGTGGGACATACAGTACTTATGCTGCCTGATAAGAAAACATTCAGAAAGGTCATATCCTCTGTTGTATTCCCTATCTCTCTGGGAAGCAGCAGTTCGGGATTTTATGAAAACTAAAGAAAATATTCCTAGTAAAAGTGAGTGAAGAGCAGTTTGGTTGCATTAGCACAATGATGATCAGTTGCTATTAATGTTCACGCTACTTTCTCAAAGCTGGGTATTAAAACAAAAAAACCTTGCCAAAAAGTTAACAGTGGTGACTATGGGTGAGTACGAAATGAGGAGCTGGGCAGCTCAGCGTAACTGATAGACCTGGGATATAATGGTAATATCCCACTAATTCCTGGACAGCAGAACAGGCCCCACCTTGCCTGCTCACCTCGCTCCCCCACATCAGCTGCTAAGTGGTGTAGAAAGTCAAATCAGATGTAGAACAACATGGACCAAAACATGCACCCTGGCTGTGTCTGGCTTGCACTTATACAGGTAGCAAGGAGAAAGTCTATTTTGAAAGTCTTGTGAAGTTGGAGACCTACAGAGCTTGTTCTGTGCCACTTATTTTGCAGAATAAGGACAGAAATCAGAAAAAGGGTGTGGTCAGATTTCACTGCCATCCAGAGATCATCCACTGCCTGAACAGCCAGTGCTTGGGGCCATCTCAGCACAAGGAGGACGAGCAGTAATGCTCAAGCCCTTCATATGCCTCACAACTAGAAGTTTACAGAAAGACACTCTGGAGCCATATTTGCCGCACATTCTCCTCAGCTGCAGTTTCTGCAACTCCAAGGCGAGCTTGGCCAGACCAAAGCAATTCTTGCTATTCAGGTAAATGAAAACAAGATGACAGCCCAGCTACCTCTGTTAGGATGACACCACCAGTTACAAATAAGCTGCTCCGGACCCATTATTCTAATTTGGGTGCCTACTCTCTATATGATATGATGTATGATATCATCAGAGATATGGGGACACATTCGCTTTGCTGTGTGTCTTAAAGCATATGTGCTTAGTCATAAAATCTTTATCTGTAAGCCCACTACAAGTATTAAAAAAAAAACCTATGAAAGGCAATTTCTCTAAGCAGTACTTTCTAGTAATTAAAACTCGTCTGTATTTTCCAACATGTCGTGCTGCTTATTTCCTTGAATAAATTGAGCTCATCAGGTCATCTTTATCATTACCTTCCTCACTCACTCACTTTACCTTGGGCATGCAGAGCTCTTTCAAGTGTCTTACAAACAGAAAAATACAAATGTCATCATTGGACTTTATTAGATACATTACCTTTTGATGAACTTGACTAAAAACAATGGTCTGATTGTAAATCTGGATCACAGCTGGATGCCACAAGGCAAATAGTGAAATGAATAATACGTGGAAGGGAAAAAAGCAACACTATCAGGCAAATTAAAGAATCATAATTTACAAAAACACCTGCTCATATTTAATCATTTGAAAGATAATCATTTCAAATCCTAGTAAATACTGCAACTCTGTTTTTAGTGCTCAAATACACTTGTGTTTTTCCCCGCCCTCAGAATGCTGTTGGGATCAGAATCAGCAGATTGTTCTGCCCAAGGGAGGATTTTCCTTGTGATAAGATGAGAAGCTGCACTTGAAAATATGAGAGAAGTGGAGGGGTGAACACCTGTAACAATCATTCCTCTAATTCTGATTGAAATGAGCCTGACCATTGGTTCTTGGTATATTTTTATTAAGTCTGACTTGATGACAGAAGCCTCATTATTCTTCCTGTTGACAACTTTAAGTAAAACTAAAGTTTAATTCTTGGATGCAGCCAGCGAATGGCAGCAAATTCAAGATGGAGAGTGGAACACTGCCTTTAATTTGTGATGGCAAGCCCTCTATGGCCACAGCTATGAGACAGTTAATCAGAGGTATCATCTCAGGTAACACAGCAGCTTCTTCTTGCAAGCAAAAGCTGCTTTCCCACCAAGGTGCAACTCCACCTGAGCTCTAACTGAAGACAGAGTGCCACTGTGCACAGGTGGGGGAGCAGGTAGGAGAACTGTCCCATATTTTATTGGCAAATAATGATTTTATCACATCAGAGGACAAATTTTAGCTCAAGGTGAAGTTGATATCATGCTTCTTTTGAAGATAAAAGGAAATGAATCTGACTTTGACTTGTGCCTGGCACTCTTTACAGCATCTCCTCAGGATACCTGGTACTTTAAGAATATGCAGATTCTGACTTGGCCCGAAATCTTGTGCCAGGGCTCACCATTTATCTTAACACTTAAACTATCCAGCTTTTCAGCAACTTCATCCGTGATCCTGTTGTGATAGTTACCTACTGCCTTTTTAAAAGAAAAACAAACCAAACCAAAAACCCCAAACCTGAGCTTAGTAATATACAATTATAGGGGGTCTTGTAAGCATAGACAGTTCTTATTCAATTAACAGCAGTCTCTGTATGTTTCAGTGTTCATAGAAAAAGAAAAGAAAAAAAGAAGGCAAACTACCCTTCCATTGATAACACAATTCTATCATTTGCAGAGTCCTTGCACGCAGCAAAAGACAGATGTTACCCCTTAGAGTCTGAGTAGCTATTCTGCAAGAGACAGTTGCTTACCTCATCCTGCATTCTCTCTTGCTTAGCAAGACAGACTCCCTAAACCTTTCCTAACAAAAAAAAAAAAAGGGGTCAGAGACCAATATCCAAATTTATATTGGTACAATATTAATTTGGGATTGAAATTGTTAATAAACCATACCAAAGGCAGTTTTAATCATATAAGGAAGTCTAATTAAATGAAAAGGTTTTCACAGGGAGCGTCTTTGACCTGTTTATTCAAAGTTAAGATCAGTGATTGAAGTCTCACTGCAGGGGTTCCAGGATATGAAAGCTTTGGGATTCCCCTCTGGCCACCCTTTTATTCTTACTAGATTCCCTACCTCATGCAAAAACATCACAGAGAAAGATCTCCAACCTCCAGGCCTGACCACAGCTTTACTGCAAAGATGCTCTGCTGTGCTGCCCACTCAGGAAAAGCGGCCTGGAGCAGAGGGCACAGCGGCAGGCAGCTGCTGTCATGGACAAAGCCTCTGAGGACCAACTCCGACACCTACCACCTCCTCCCTGCCAGGGCTCCTTTCTGACTTCTGCTTGTATTGGGAGATGCTTACTATCATCCCCACACTTCTGCTGTGGTGGAGAAAGCTCACAGAGTTACCTCCTTGTTTCCAAACATAGTAACTTAGAGCAGCTGTTGCTTCATGCTCTGCTCTCCCCCAGAACACTTCCCATTCAGAGCAATAATCCACAACAGCCCCCCCAGAGCATGTGCCCTCCATAATGAGAACGGTGAGAGGAGGGAGAGATACTTGTCCTGAGCACTACTCAGCTTGGATGCACTTTTGAGATACAACAGTGGGGCACTGAAAATTAGTCTGGAAAGGAGATTCTGTGAAAGGAAAGGTAAAAGACTGTAACATTAAGTCAGCCACACATAGTAATTCCTTGCAGCTAAAATGTGTACCCAGCTTCCTTTCCCAAAGAGCTGTCAGAAAGCCCTGTATTTGCTTATCATAGAAGTTTGCCCTCCCTTCTACCCACGCCCAATGCCCTGTAATGTTTTAAACATATGGCAGGCTCCATATATGTAGGATCTTGTTGCATTTGTATAGCTCAAGAAAAAGTAAGTTGATGGAAATTGATTCAATTTCCCTTCAAGGAACTTTACAGACAGTGTAAATCACCTGCAAGATCCTGAAGATTTTTTTGTTGCTTTGAACAACTAAATCTCAATTTAAGAGAGTCTCAAATTTAAGCGAGTTTTGAGCAGAGTCCTCAGCAGGTGTAAGGCAGCCCCGTTACACCTAAGAAGGTGTAACGCTTCACCAATCCCAGCATCTGCACCAAAACCTTTACATTAAGGGACAGAAACCCGAAAGCAGAGTCAGGCATCTTCAGAGTTATGGCTCCTTCTCTGGAGGGCACCTGCCACAGTATGTTTGTACAGCAGCTAGCATACTCGGCTATGACCTTGACTAGGATCCCTACACCATTAGAAATAAAAATGATGTTAGGAGGCTCTGGAAATAGTATTATTCTATTTCAGGTTAAGAATAATTTAACCTCCTAGAAATGAGTTCAGATATGCAATTCTTAAACAGCAGAGTGGGAAGAAGGGATGCACGGCAGTCGTGCGTGCACTGTAAAACACACCAAAGGCAAAATCTGTCCCCGAGTTCCAGCAGAAGAAACAGAAGAATCCCAAGACAGAGCTGGGCTGTGAGGAGAATGGCCAGGCACAAAGGTTCCAGTTGTAAAGCAAACCTCACTCGGTCATTCTTGGTGATCAGCTCATACAGATGGGGTCCAAGCCAGGGCCCTTTAACGTGCGTTTCTGTGTGTACTTGAGATTTTGTAGAGTGTATCTCAAGGAATACAAAACATGAAGTTTTCTGAACATGTGAATTAAGAACCTCAGGGAGCAAAAGTAGTATCGATTCGACACAGTATGCTGTTCAGTACAGAAAAGTACAGCAGATAATCATCAAGGGTAGCTGCTTTCAAATGTGTACGAAACCCCAGGGTAGGACTTTCAGCACTTATTAGCAAAGTTTGCAGTGCTCAAACAGTTGTCTCATTCATTTTAAAATGACTGTACAATATTTAATTATGACAAATGTAGAAAGGGACAAACACCTGCATCTTGACCAAGAGCAGTGCAGGTCCTGCAAGATACTGTTTGCTAGAATCAGGTCAATCCTCAGTTTATAAAAAAACAATAGAAGAGCTATGAGATTTTTTGTTTGTTTTTAAATGAGCGGGGGCTATTTGGTTTGTAGTAAGGAGGAAATGTTTCCTTTGTTATTTGTTTCTAAAGCAAGAACTAATTAGAGACAAAAGTCTTAAAGAGAATTTTTTAAAAAATTAGTCCAGTTCAACCTTATCTGACCTATGTTATAAATCAGTTTGTTTTCTCTCTCCAGAATCTCTGAGGAGATTATTTCTGATGAATAGCATATGACTGTCAGGCCCTTTCATATGTGTTTTCACATGTATGTTTCTTGGAGAGGAAAAGTGAAATGAGAGAGTAATGGAAACCCGAAGAAAGGGAGGAGATTGATGATGGAGTGAACAGAGGAAATAAGGCAAACTATTCAATTTTTATCTTTAAACTATTTATCACCAGGATCAAAATAACATTTTTTAGTTTCTTCATTTTTGCATTATTCAGAAATAAGTAGATACGAAAACTGGTTGGGAATCATATAGAGAGAACTTAATTTTAAAATGGTTCATAAGAAGTTACAAGCATGTGAAAACAAAAGCTTGGTAGAGTAGCCCAAAAAACCTCAGTCACAGTAACAATTTTCCAGAAAAGCCAAAATAACAGACTTAATTCCAGGCACTTCATATAAACCACACAAAAATCCGGATCTTTGAAAGAATAATCACAGCTAACACAAAAGTTTAAAAAATGTCATCCCTCCTCTTCGTAGTTACTGTAGAAGTCAGTGTAAAGCTAGGATTTCTAAATTTGTTTAAAAACCTTCAGAGAAAGAAAAAAGACCAGGAAAATACACCGATGGAGTCATGTAACTCTCCAAGATCCACACCAACAGGAAATCACAGTCAATTTTCAAGCAGAATCCTATAAGGATTTCTAACAATTACTAAACAAGCTCTGAGTGCCCAATCTACTTTTAAAAATTGAATTAAATATGCCAAAAAGCTGTGAGAAAAAATCCAGGCCTCCATATCTCCTCACTTACGGATCGATAGAGCATTCATGAATCCAACCCTGTGTGATGGCAAGGATCTGAGCATTCTGCATTATCACTGTACTGTAGATTATTTAATGCTGCAACTATAGTTCATTTAATGCTGTGCTGGCTTCTCTTGCATTTTCTTCATATAAAAGTTAAGTATCCACTACAAAAATGAATCATCTAAACTCCAGGTAAAAGCTATCACAGTATGAAAGTAGAGATCATGCTGTGAAAATGATATCAAATGTTATATAAAAAGAGCTATCCTATTGAAAGTGTTTGTGGTTTGTAGTTTACCTCCTGTTAGCGGCTCTCTCTGTATTGATTTCAAAAACCTGTTCAGAAAGCTAAACTTCGAATTTTTATAAAAGTATTCGAAGAGTGCAGCCCGTTAGCATCTTTTCATAAGTGAAAAAACAATATATATTAAACACATGTACACACAAACTACATTAGAAGAACATTAAGGTCGCAAAGCAAAGCACTCAGAAATTTTAGGATGCCGTAATTAGGATCATCTGCACAATCTTAATTCAGCCCCCACCCTGTGCACGTCCATGATGATGCACTGTTTGACTGCACAATGACTTCTCCAGATGATCCTGACATCATTCAACCCAAACAAATACTTTGAATTTGTCCTGAGCAGTGAAGGCAACTGCCTGCATACAGAATCTTCATTCGCTCATTGCGGAGACCAGGAAATGAGAGATAAATAAGGCAGGGGACAGAGCCAGGGAATGAGCAGTTGCAGGGTTACCTCTCTCGAGTTCTGCCCTCACAGGTTACAGCTAGTCTTCACCACTGGCTCCTTCAAAATCTCGGGCAAGTCATTGGCACTTGCCTTCTCATAACATTCATTATTTGTAGTGTCTTTACTCTGTGTGTCCTGAGAAAGAGGTCCATATCATAGAAGACTCTGCACCCATGAGCTGCAAACCAGAGTCAGTGGGCAGCCTAAACACAGCATGACTTACACTGTGGAGAGCCAGGGAAATATCAGGCCCCTCCTACCTCAGACTCAACCACTCTGCATCCCCTTTTTCCACATGCAGGAGTAGGAAAGCCCTACCACCCATCTCAGAGCAAATGCATTTTGAAAATAAATGTTGTTGTTTGCAAAAAAGATAGCAATGAAAAAGCCACAAGAAAATTAGTAATTCTGTGCTCAGTCTTGGTCTTGAGCAGTTTAGAGTAAGCCAAGCCTGGGACTACCTGTGCCACAGCGAGAATAAAACAACTTAAAGCTGCACTCGTTTAGCAAACACCTTCTACTCAGTGCACAGAACGATGCAGAGGTCCATGGGAAAAAGCAGTGTGTGACCATGTAATTAAAGACAGTATCAAAATGTATACACACAAGGGGGCCCAATTAAGGCTTCATGGACAGCGTTATTCTTTTTTCCCTTTTTTTTTTTTTTTAGTGCTTGGTTTTATAATAACGTTCATGGTTTTGTACCCTTTTATCTATAATTTCACAGGTTGTTAAAAAAAAAATACAGAAAGGGAGACAAAAAGAAAGCCTGAAAATATCTATTGTACCGAATGGCAATGATCCTGAAAGAAAGCGCTGGCACTTCATGGTCCATAGCAGAGGCTTTGGCCACGTGAGTGGTAAAAGCAGCAGCAGCCTGCACGCAGAGCGGGCTGAAGGAGGGCTCAGAGGCACACAGGTTTCCCAGGGACCTGCTGCAGCACAGGAACATGTGGTGCCATGTATCTTGGCCTTCCCTCTCAGGTCTAGAAATGAAATGACCTTTGGTTGCCATCTACCACTTTCCATTACAAATATATATCTCATTTTCTTCCCCACTCCCAGTCCTTGCCTCATGCCAATATTTTTGCCAATGCAACCCTAAACACCTCCAGTCCAAGTTTCCCACCCCAACCTTCTATTTAGCACTATATGGTTTGTTCAGATTCACCCTAGTAGTACTGACTCCTCTTCTTACTCCTATTTGTTAGTTCTGATCTCTCCTCTACACATTATCCTCATGTTCCTAATCCTACCTCTTTTTTCTCTGTCTCCTACCCCAAACCATATCCACAGTCTTCCAGTTTTCCATTCTTATTTCCACACGAGTTCTTTCCTGCTCACTTTTAGGTCCCAGTCCTAGCCAAGTCCTTTTACAGCTACTCAGCTCTGCAGTTGACTGTCCTCTTCTTCAGCTTGAGCAACAGTAAAGGGAACCCCCAAAGCACCTCCTCACTTTCAGCCTTGCTGGCCTGCACTGTGCTCGGAGCAGGGAGCCAATTTCCTTGCCTCAGCATCCCCAGCAGGATGCTCACTGCACCGGGCAGGCACACACTTGAACTCCCAGCTCTTCATGCCAGAGTAGCCTAAAAATCTACAAAAGGTAATCAACAAGATTTTGCCCAAACCCTGCAATATTGTGCGTGGTGTGTGCTGTGCAGACAGTAATTCCAGGGAATTCAGCTACTACCAAATCTCTACTGATCAAGTGAAAAAACAGATTTTTCAGTCTTTTCCCTAATGGATTTTCACTGCCATAGCAAAAGATAATGATCCCACAACATTTTTAGACTGAGGCTAAAGAACAGTGTGATGGACCTCTTCAAACACATGCAAGAACACACAAAATTCACTTTGCCTGTTTTTTTTTTCCCTGGAAAGGACAGATATAATTTCAAACAGATATAAGTGGGCTGATACAGGCATCCAGAATAGAAAATTTCAGCACAGACAGTGAAACAATAAGATGAAATAAGAAACCTTAAGAAAGGTTTTAAAATAGGTCACTTATGACAACATTAACTGTTATATGCCATTAGCTTCTTTTATTGTACATATAAACAGGGCAGGGGGGAAATGCTTGTATATGAATTTATAGACTTTAATAAGAAAAAAACCAAAGTCCCTAAGCTAGGTACCAAGTACCTGTATTTGACGTGACTTAAACCTGGCCTGAGATCCATGTGGTTCATTACATCAATTCAACATGCAGGTCAATGTTCAATGTGCCAATTTAAAGGAAGCCCAAGCACCACCTTTGGCTTACGCTGTGAAAAACATTATTGGACTTCTAAGTAGTAAAGAACACTAGACATGGATGCTTGGGAACTCACATCAAATATGAATGAATTTCAGTGATCAAAATGGGCACAACAGCACCAGGTAACAAATGCTAAAGGAAACTGTTATCTGGTTAGCCAATAAGTGGAGCTACTAAGTAAGAAAGGTAAAAGAAACTTTTGTTTGGATTCTTCAGTCACCTTTGATGATATCACCTCAGAGTAATGGTTCTAGTTGTCCTGGTCACACACTTCTATACTGGATTATCTGTGGCATCTTGCTGTACTTAATAAATAGTTGAATGGTCTTATCTCACAAGGAATCATTTTATTCCAGTTGATTCCCAATCCTCCTTCCAGTAATTGCTGTGTCATGCCCTGCTGTGTGTACCTACAAGCACATGGCCGTGACTGTCGCTGTTATGAGAACTTTACTACAGCTGAAGCTTTTGAGGAGAAGGCTGTGGAAAGCAGTTGGGGTTGCTCACTGGAAGGTCAGGAGATGAAGTGTTAACTCAAAAAGTGGGACTGCTCAGCCATTGAGCTGTTGAAAATGCCACAATGCTTTCTGACCAGAACTAGTAATCCTGCTACATCTAGGGAGTAGGCCAAGTTATTCCCTGACTGTCACTGTGAAATCATCAAATGGAGCTTCACAAGAAGCCATTTTGTTAAACTGTTGGTCAGGCTGATAAGAGAGGCCGAGAGCTGACACCAATGTATTACTTTGGGTGATACCACACAGCCTTCTCTCTGCCATTTCTCAGACTCGGCATCTCTCAGTAGATCTATGATCTATTGTAGCGATTCCACACTACCATAAGATACTTGATGTTTTCGCCTAAATACTGAAGAACTGAGGAACTTGGAGCTGTTCTCTCCCTTCCTCGCAGCCACACAGCCATCACTGAAGTCATGCTACTTGCATTGCTTTTACCACAACCACGAGGTGCGTGGGTAGACCCTTCTTAATGAGTAGCCCTCAGCACTATAGCAGACCCTATCTCTTGTCTAGAACAGGCACAGATGGTTGTTCCTCACAGAAAATACAAGTCTCCTGTATTTACAGGGAAGCAGGGTCTTAAGGGAAATAGCATTTATGTAATGAAGGGGATACAGTACTCAGGGAGAGGCTTAGTTTCATATATAATGAGGACATTAAGAAGCATCTCATTCAGATACATTGAAAGGAAGAAGTAATAAGCAAAGAGTCACATATGAGCCTAGTTTAAAGCACAACAAAATCAGTTAGCACTGCAAACAGATTGCACAGCTAAGATAACATCAGGGATTGTGGTCATTACCTCTTCTCAGGAATGAGCTGAAGGAATGTCTCCATCTACCACAGTCACTAGGAAGAAGATGTAAGTGCTGAGCCTGACTTAGCATTAAGAACCAAACTAAGGTGGACTATTTCATTAGAAACCCAGTTCTTTGCGTACACTTCTAAACAGAATATTTAGGGATGTGAATCTAGCTATTTATCATGAGATCTTTGAATAGTCACATGGTAAACTAGCTTAATACTTTGTGATTTCCATATGTACTAGCTCATGACAAGGCATTTGAGTCATGACTCTGCTTAGCCAAAGAACATCTGCAGTGCCTGTGAACAGACAGAAATGCAAAATGCACGCCCTCTCCTTATTCCCACTTAAGGTGGGAACATGAGGGGAGTCCATGAAACACTGTGTTGAACGTATTCCCAAGTTTTGGGACTGGATTTAGCTGCAGTGCACAAAGGAGTATGTTTTCCTGTAATTATGCAGTGCTCCAATAACACCAGATCATTTATAAAAGCCCTAACTGGAATTACGAGATAGTTCATTGAAACTATTGTCTCTTCAAAGCTATTGTAGCACAATCTTCCACTGATTAATTGCACAGAGCAAGACTTTTGACTTTTAAGATCTTTCCCGAACATTCCCCTACAGAATTGCCATCAGTTCCACGAAATGCTAGCAGTTTTGTTCATGAAAGATGGTGAAGTTAAAAGCTTCTTTCATCAAGATAGTTCTGTTAAAATCAAGTCATGTGGTTCCCAAGCATTAAAAAAAAAAAAAAAGATATTTCTCAATAGAGCTTTGTAATCTTTTCAAATACTAGAAGGTCACTTATGTTTTCAAGGCCGTTTAGCAAGGTCAGGTTGTAATGAGCTGCAACTACTTTATTTGTGATTTGTGGCTCTGAGGGATTAATTGTCCCCACTCTGTCTCAACCACAATCTAAGGCCGAATTGTCAAAATGATCCATGGCTTTCGTCCCCAGGCCCATGGTTTCATTATTAAGGTGCGTTCTAATCGATAGTAGCATTTTTAACATTTTGCCCCTTACGTTTTATCAATCCTTATTATCTAATGACCAATACTGAACTGGCACAAGGTTTTTCAGAAACACACTGACAGATTACAACAGGCAGTCACATGCATTTGTAATTAGACTTCATTACCATTATAAGTGCTGAATGGGAGCAGAATAGAAAGGCACCCAGTTCACAGAGCTTGTCCCAATTCTTAGAGCTCCTGCATGAGTCTGTCTTAATTTAAAAAAATGAAAAAATAAACAAAAAAATCCCTCAACAACAAACAACAAAAACTTGGGATCCTTTTCAAGTTAATGTGTTCAATTTATTCCACTCCACTGGCCTAAGTGATATCAGAAGCTTTGAGAACTAGTCAGCCACCTAGAAATTATGAAGTTTTGTTCTGACAAACATCCACTGCAAAACAAAGCAGGTCTGTTACATTTAGCATTCTTAAATTTGATTATTTGAATTACTTTGGTTCTTTGTCACAGCTTAATCTGTTCTCATGTTGATGAGTAAATATGAACATAAATTTTCTCTTTTCCCTCTGCTGGAAATTGGAACTATGACAGATAAAACTGCAACTCCTTATCTAAAATCACTACAAGTTTAGAAAGAAAGCTGAGGGGACAGATCCTCAGATGGCATGAGCTGGCCTAGTTCCACTGAAGTCAGTGGAAATACACTAATTTACATGTGCTGAACATCTGGCCCAACAGCGGTCATTAACAGAATACTGCCCAAGAGTAACATCTTCAGGCTACAAAAGAGTTGAAAGGGTTGTTTTAAATTCCATAGCATTCATTCTTCCTCCTTTTCTGTGAGAAGGGAGGCCTGAGCTGTCTAATGAAATGCCATGCTCTGGCTTTCTGATTCAGAAATCGTGGCCACCTTTCCAACCTGACCTTGTCAAAGCAAGCAGCTTCCATCTCTGGACCGCATGTTAAACTGGAGGCTACACACAAACATGTACAAGAGTTTCACTAGGAACAAAATGTGACACAGCATTTCACTGACAGACCCAGAGCATGCACTGATTTAGAACTGCAGCTAAATATGCCAACATTAAAGAAAAATAATAATAATAAAATCAATATTAGGTCCAAACTGAATTTTCAAACTCAAATCTGAATGAAGTACTAGTTTGTCAATTCTGGAAATATAAAATTATTGCTGGTTCAATAAGCCCAGAGTATTATTTATCAAGTCTTCAAATTTGGTATTCTTGAGAGAGTCTGGTCTGTATGCTTTTAATCCTTATGATCATTTTAGAGTCTATTATTGTATTTCCCTTTTCCAAGGAACTTCTAGAGCTGGTTGGGAAAAAAAAATCTCCTAAACAAACTTAGATGGCACACCCCCAAAACAGAGGAATGGCTGCCATGATCTCAGCAGAGACTTAGCCATGAATTCCAATATTGGTATTTTAAATGCCAGTGCAGTCAGTTCGTTGCTGATCAGTGCAGGCAAGAAAGAACTGCTATAAAGACCTGAATGACGTAGCTTGACTGACATGTCATTTCCAATCACAAATCGGCACTACCTATAAAAATATCACCAACACTATGTCTCAGCTATCCTAACACATGAGTAGATAAATAACTGGTTCAGACAGACCATTTCCAAGGCCCAGCAGTGTTTTCTTTAAGATGATGGACTGCAAAGGCCTCGGCTAAAGCAAAGGGAGACATTTCTGCCTGTGGCGATTCCAACTTTAAAAGGATACTGCAATTTTATGAAGTTTTGCTCTTGAACTCTGTCCTGTTTGTACTGTATGTGGCTCTCAGTGCATTTTCCCCAGTTCAAAGTGAAACGTTATGTATACATAACAGTATACATGACTATGTGAATACACGCTAAAACCTTCTGAAATACACAGTGGTGTCCTACACAATGTTTCTGCATTAAAGGGCTGATAACTTGGGCTTATGCTGTTTGATGAAGACCACTCCAGTAAGAAGCACCTAACTTCTCGCCCTTTGGCCTTGCTGGACAATAAAAAGACTTACCATTTTCCTGGAGAACACAGAGATTCTGTTCATCTCTCAGCATTATTCTGAGAAAAGTCCAACAAATTGGAAATACTCTTAACACTCACACAATGTAAGCAAACTTGTCTGCTTTGCAGAAATGGCCATTAGACACGCCTCAGCACTAAGACTCTCTGCACCACACCATCCCAGTTACTAGTCAAGGTGTTTATCTCCAGGGCTTCCCGAATGACACCAACATGTTTCACAACTCACACGGTGCCTGTGGATGAGGGAATTGATTCTCCCTTATTACCAACAGGAAACGTGGTCAAGATTGTATTTGTCAGGTAGACAGCAGTTAGAGATCATTAAATGCCTAAAACACCTATTTTTACAGGATTTACTGCTCTTCTCAGCCAAAAAATTGTTTCTGTTCTGTATCACCAGTGTTTGCCCATTTCCATTTCTCTCATTATAGGCAGTTATATTACATTTCAGCTATTGAGTCATCCGTTTAACATCATGGTGACGTACAGCAAAATTCTGCAGTAACTGCAGCACCAACCTTATACAGAAATTAGGCAAATGATGTTCAAGAAAAATGTTGCAATAAATCAACTTTGCAATAAAGCAATTCAACGTTTTTCCCATTACATGTTGTTATTGATGTTTTTTTCAAAGCTCACTTGGACGTATATTTTAGACACATGTTAATGAAAGAGAAATCTGATAAGATGGGGAGAAGGAAATAAAGTAAAACCAAGCTGGGTGATGTTTGAAGCAAAACATTATCTTTGGTAAGATAATAATGCTAGAAGTTCACTTTATACTAGGTTCCCTTTATCAGGCAGAAAATGGAATACTATACAGAGAATATCAATCCATCGCAGCTAGCAATGCGAGTTTTGAAGAGCATTTTGGGTAAAGATAATGAAGTATACTGACAAAGATGTCTTTCAAAGAGGTTATTTGCAAAGCACAGAGAGAAAGCGATCTGACAGTTAGTTCCCATGCAGTAAGGTGACTTTTATTAGTCCTTATAAATTCACCTCGGCCTCCTAGACTTTGTTCTGAAGCCCTGATACCCACATGGATATGTTGGACCTTTCACCTCCAGTACTTCCTTGCTACTGCCAAAGCAGGGTAAGTGAGAACGAAGTACACTTTTCACCTGAAGTAAAACACTAACGTAAATGTACTCTTAGAGGAAAATTATGAGATTTAGAAGGAAGACTGCCATCATTTAAATACTGCCTTCACTAGAATGACTAACATAAGCAGCTGTATGTCCTTCCATTTTACTTCTTTTGTTACTTCAAGAAAACTTCCATTGTGTTTGCTAGAGTAATTGTCTGTTACTAGCAATAGAATTTTAATTCAACAAGAACAAGGTAATTAGGCCAGCAGCCATGCTGTATCCAATTTTTTCAGGGTAACCTTGTCAAGTCTGAGCATTCAATTTCTACACCCAGAATACTCTTACTTCTAAATGTAAGGCATTATTCTTTGCTATAACTGCTAGAGATAAATTCATTTAAACAAGGAAATAATTTTAAAAGGAGTTTATGGGAAAATAACTCACTGAATCAACACAGAAGAATTAGAAAGAACTTTGTGGACATATTAGCAAGAGAAGATCACAGAATCACAGAATGTTAGGGATTGGAAGATGCACATTTATATTTTCCAAAGTTGTAAAAGTTTAACCTTTCTTCCTCCATGTCTTCTTGCACAAATCTTCTGGTACACTCAAGATGCTGAGACTATCTATGTTCTATTTTCAGAATTTGTCAAAACATAAAAAAAAAAAAATGGATGAAGGAGGGCTACAAGTCTGTTGAACCACTGAGCCACTTTGCCCCATCTATGACTGTCAGAAAATTCAGAACAGTGTGTAACTGAAAACATCACCTAAGGTATAAATTCACTGAACCAGTATGACCTCAAGCACAAAGTTCTAATTATTATATGCTTGGCAGGTTCTCTGAACAACAGAAAGTATAAAAGAAGTCACAGATACTACTGGGACTTTTTCTGTCCTCCCACATCTGGGGATTTCTGGCAGAAGCAAAAAGCCCTCTTGCTCCTGTTATGTTCAAATTGGTTTGTATTTACAGTAGTTCAGCATTAAAAGTATCCTGTGACCTAGAAGTTTGAAAATGTTCTATCACAGTGTAGCTGAACGCTCAGGCCGTTTCCTTTTTAAGCAAAGGTCTTCTGATCATTCTTGGTTTTCTGATTTGGAAACTACGTGCAACCACAACTTTTCTCTAAATATTCTGATAACATTATATCCTTCCTGGATTAACTCTGTTAATAGCAAGTGTCATATAAAAGAGCACCCACCATTCATTCTCGTATCCTTCTCAATTTTAAATTATTTTTTTAAACAGATGTGTTTTCTAAAATATGGCAAGGATTTTGATTACAAATGTAGCTGAGTGTTCAGTTTCACAGACGTTCTCCAAGACCACTGCACTTTGCCAGCCTTTATAAAACTCCCTCTTCACCCACTCAGTTCCACCAGACTAACAGGGCAGCCGCCATCTATCCACACACTGCAACACATCAAATGGGGAAAGGAAATTTGGGCAACATACACCAGACAGTCATCTGCTTTTGAAGAAGTCCCACAGCAGCTTTTAACACTCAACAGAATAAAATAAATCTTAATTTTTTAAGATTCCACAGGAAAAAAAAAAAATCAGGATTTTCTTTTTCCAATGAAATAAACCCAGCTACTACCAATGACTCTAAAAATGAAACAAAAACTTAAAATCATCATTGGGATCATTCTGCTTTGGGACCCCCGGAATTTCTCAGTCAGACCTTCTCAATTCCCTCCAGAAACAGCCCCACTGGAGTGCCCCTGAGGGAGCTGTTATTAAACACTAGTACAGCTGGCAGAGCCTGTCCTTATTAACACATGGTGAGATTCATCTAACCTAGCTTTAGCCATCAAAAGGTTAGACATTTAATTCTGAGTTTGTCACTGTAGGCTCTTCTACAGTCAATGGAGGAAAACAGGCATCTCCAGGGGACAATTCATCTGACCTGCCTATTTTAGGCTGAGATGAATCACTCTCTGAAGGTGCCCATTTTTCCTCAATTGACTATAAAGTGAATCTAGGGTGACTTCCCCAGACTTCGGTATCTATATTTCTGATAACCTGGTGAAGATATCTAAATTTCAACCACAATTTTCACAGCTCAAAACCAGCATCTCTGACAAATTAGCAGTGTTTCTTGAAACTGAAATTTTCACATCAAACTCTGAGATTATATTTCAGTTGACTTTCACAATCCTGTCCCTTATAAAAACACTGCCATTGTTTTAATCAGTCATAGTTTCAAGCAAATAAGTTGACATGATAAAAAAAAGTTAAAAGGCAAAAATGAGTTTGACTGTGCTGCAGTAATAATGCTTTGGTTTGTCCTGTTCTTTTCAGAGCTGACTTACACAACATAACTTTTCTGAATCCATCAGTAAAGCACTTTCAGTACAAATGCTTTTGTTATTATAAACCAAAATACAACAAGCATCTTTCATCTGCAACTACATTTTTCTGCCCAGTAGTCTTACATGAAATTTCAATTTTCAGTTTTAAACCTTTGTAACTTCATAGCAACATACAAATAAGACATCACTGAAAGAGAGGGAAATTGTTCCGTGCATCTCCTTTTCCTAACAGAGGTCTTCCAGATATGCATGTTTCCCATGGGATAAGCTAATGTTACATATTCAGAAAGGTCTTTTCAATTATTATTTTTGGACAGATGATCCATTAGAGCAATACTCACCATTACCACTGTACTCATGAATATACTCTATACCTTAAGGCTAAATGAGCCCTCAGATAGAATCTAATCCATGATCCATCAGCATTTAATTTAAATGACAGTCCTATATGTTTTTCCTTTACTGACAAATTCTTACCATATATGTCTTCCTCCACCGATGTATTCCCATCTCTCTCTCTCACAGGATCTGAACTAGCAACGTTGTTTCTGTAATACATAAACACAAAATGTTCTTTAAGTATTACATTACCACCTTGTTTACTTTATGTATGTTTTGGATTTTTTTTTCTTCTTTTTTAAAAAAAATTCTAGCTAATAAAATAACTGTTAGAATAGTAGTTAAAAGTATATACAAGAAAAACACTTCCTGAATTGCAGCACGTTTTAAACACTGTTGTGCTTAACTACCTGCAATCAGATGCTATGCTTAACAGTATTTTTAGGGAAGCACTCTGCAATTTTTTTGCTATGATTCATAATAACAGTCCCACAAAGGAATGTGTTTAAGCACAGGCTTAGCTAAAAGCCCATGTCTGATCTCAAATGGGAAAAGCATAGGTTTTTTTTCTCAACAACAAATACAGCAAATACTCTACAGACAGATCGAAAACACAAATCCTTAACAATTTATTTCTCAAGCAAATATTTTACTTAGCTGGCTGCATCGTTATAATGGGGAATAAATGCCACTACATGCTCAAGTTAGGAGATCAGACAGAACAAAAATAAACTCCTCATTCACCTGGTGCTAGTGAAAACGTCACCTGTCACACAGAAGGCGGCACCGCTCCACAGCGCAGCCGTAAGGAGCAGGTACAGCAACCTGCGACTGGCGAGCTGGTACCTGTACTGACTGAGCATCGGGCTCTGGCCAGCCCCAAAAGCAACCAGGCACCGTATCGCTTATTTAGCGGGTCCTGTATAGTAGTAATAATTTCTGTGCCCCTTAACAGACCTAGCAGCTAAATACAACACACACAAAACTTCAACCAAGCCTGAAAGGGCTCCTGTTCACATCAGACTAAAGTCTGAAGAACTCGTACCTGAAGTCCTAAAATAGCGTGAGTGCTCATAGCTCTTGAAAAAAACACTTAAATGCAAAGTCTGATTCCTCACTCTATAGAGACATCCTGATTTTGGGAACCCAAGTCTGAAAGAGCCAAGGACAGAGGCAGAAGCAGCAGCTTTTCCCCAGCAAGGGCCCTACAGACTGTCTGCCAGGGGTCAGCACCAGCAGTCAGGGAACAGGTACTGGATTGTAACTGTACAGCCCACAATAAACTATAGGAGAAAGGAAGTGTACACTGATTAAGATTGCCTAATTAAAGTTATCAACCAAACTTGACAAAGTTGCTCCTTTGTCTGAAGGTCTCTCATTCCTACATGTTCCCAAATCCCTCATCTCTGTTCTGTGTTACATTCTCTGAGCACCAATGCACCATCGAATACTTCTCTTAAGAAACGCAGCAACTATTTTGTTCATAGCTTTATTTTTATAGATGAATTTAGGTTGATTCCCCTTCACACTCTCTGTAGAACAGTAACTAATGACTTACAAATTTAAATTAAAAAAAACCCTCACAAATGTGTTTGTATTATACACAGCCAGAAAAAAAAAAAAGGAAAAACAAAATAGATGAGTCTGGAGGGTGGGAGCAAGATGCAAGAACTGCTTTTCAAATGTAGTAAAAATAATTCTGCCATTATGCTGAGACCTTTCATAGAAGGACAAGTTATTATTACCAAGATATAAAGTCCTGAGGAAGTAGATTTATAGAAGGCATGGTGACACTAATTAGAAATCCTTATGAGTGTCCGTAGAGCACAACTTAAAGGCATCAAATGAGTCCACAAAATTAATCACAGACATTTGGAAACATTTATCCACATGCTACTGGTTTGGTGAAAGTTAGTCAAATTTTAGGAGAAGGTACCTAGTTTTTAATATATCCCTGTAAAGCTCTTCCTTTTGGGTTACTGAAGAGAGAAAAGAGGAGGCAATATCTGCCCAGGTATACATGTCCTATAAATCACACCACTTGGAACCCTGGCTCTCATAGTAAAATAAAATGCCTTGTAATAAAATTAATAGTGACTCAGAGAAAATACTTTTTATGCTCCGTGTTGGGAGGCACCAGCACAAATAAGTTAATAGTCTCTGTTAAATTTCTAAAAGAAAAAGGTCAAAAGTAATTTCTCCCCAGTCCCCACCTTCTCTCCCAGTCCAAATTGCTTTCACTATGGCAATACCTCAAAAAAAGTGAAGATCTGGAATAAAATTTGGGCCCACTGAGATCCACAATGAAGTTTCCTGGAGACAGGATTTTATTTGTGGAGAGTAAAATATCATCTTAGATCAAAGTTTGGTCCTCTTTGCTGGAGTCTGAAATCAGCCATGTTTATAAAGTGATGACTGCGGGATACCTGAACTGACAGGTTCCCTGCTGTCATTTGCCTGTGCGTGCTCAGGAAAGCAAGGTGTCTGTTTTAGGCAGTTTGCAATCTAAACCCAAGATCAGCAAAAATTTGTGACTGAAATGCCCTATTAAAGAAAAAGGCACCTCTTATAGGAGTAAATATTGCACTCAGTGGCTGGAAGCTGCTCCCAAATGAAGAAGAAAAGATCAGCTATATTGTTCTGCTGTCTACAGTTCCACTATAAAACTTTTCTATGCATTTCATTGAATAATTTCAGCCCTGTGAAATGTTATTAAAATCAGAATTTCACTTACTGTGAAACAGTATATATATATGTGAATATATGTAAAATACAACGTTATTAAAATCAGAATTTCACTTACTGTGAATATATGTAAAATACAACTTTTTTCATGCAAAATGTATTCACTTATATTGCTTAGGAGAATGACAATATATTATTCTGGACTATCAAGTCTAGAATTCCGCTCCATGAAGTATACAAAACATTTAACAGCAGAGAAACAACCCCCCCATACACTACATACATCAACAGTGTTAATTATGCAATGTTGCAAAATAAGGTAAAACAGCCAAAAAAACCTTTCTGTCCCTTAAGCTTTCAATTTTCTTTCTTAAGCATTAAGTATTTTGCTCTATTTTTAGTGTGCACAACTACAAATAATTTTACAGTGTTTTCATGTGCGTTCAATAAAAATGCAAAAAAATATAAAATCTCGATATCTGAACAACTTAGGTTTGCATTTACTGATTAACAGATGGAAGAGACTGCAAACAGGAAATATATGAAGCACGTCTTTTTAAAACGATTCCAAAAACCCACTGTATTCTGTAGCTTTTGAACGGACGCAGACAAAAGAGAGTTTTTCCTGCAGATATGCAATTCTAACACATGGGTAGAAGATCCAATCCCTAACATTCTGTGATTCTGTGAAGATAATTGCAATAGCTGCTTCCCTCTTCCTTAATAAGCTAACCCAGCAACTTCGGGACCTGACCAAACAGGCATCAGTGACTATCAGCAGATGAAAGAAATCGCCATCGTCTTTTTCAGAGATCGGCTGTTAACCAGCTTCAATGACTTTCCAGGCAGCCTACCTGGTTTGTTTGCAGCTTTAATACACTGGTGGCTACTTATGCAAAAAAGGCAAAAACTAATTAAATTTGTTTATGTATGTTATCGTGTGGAGCACTCATTTCCAGACATCAAGCTATGAATCATTAAATAACTGCTAAATTGGTCTCCTGGGATAGATCATGCCTCAGAGTTGGGCAGGCCCCCATCCCACCAAAGCCAGGTGTGCTCTGCAGCGAGCAGGCATTAAAACTGCTTTAAAGGCCATGATTTGGGTACCGAGCCAGGTCTCACACTGTGAGGTGAGTGGTAGGAAATCATGAAAACAGTGACAGCCCTCCTGTCAGAGTTACTCCTCTGTTTGATTAATGAGGGCATTTGAAAGACAATTAGCCAGAGCAGGTTTGGCTGCAACTAGCTTATCAATCAGGCACCCTCTATTCAAAGCACTACTGCCTTCTTTTGTTTTTCTGTTGCAAAAGAATTGTATCAGTGATACACAAACAACAAGGGACCTTTACATGGTATTTAAAAAGAGGAGAGCAGAATGTAGCAAATCACAACTGAAATAGTAAGAAAGTTTTGTAAGCCACAAGGCACTGTTACTGGCAAGTCATCACTGCAGCTTTCACATCACTGGGTTTTCAGCTTGTGCACGGTGAAGTCAAGGCTGCACAACTACACCAGACAATTCCAAGTATCACAAGGGCAAATTTAAGCTAAGTTCTCAACACCAATGGAACCCAACTACAAACCATCACATCTACAACAACAACAAATTCCTTCATTGGAAAGCCTACTGTGAACCCTACTCTCTGAGCCTCAACATGTTTAAAACATTAACTGTTTCAATTTTAAGAAAATTAATTTGTTCCAATAATTCATCAGTTTGATTTATCCATTAGCAATGAAACCTTACTGCTTTCCAAGTACCAGCACAGGTAAAATTGAATATAATGCTGACTTTTCTTAGGCAACTGCTCTCAGAGGAGCATGTCTCATTGCTTTGGTTTTGCTGAGAGCTTTGCCTCACCTGGGGTAGTCCTTTGCCCCAGGTCAGTGATCAGAAATACGCAATGGACTACTTAAACCATGTCAATGCTTTTCCTTAAGGTTTGCATTTCTATCAGAACAGTTTTTATCAAACTAAGAAAACAATGATTTTTGCTTGTGAATAAACAAGAACTAAATTACTGACTAATGTACTTAAATTCAGACACTAGATCTGAATAAGTCTAAGACTGGGAGTAGGATTGAGACTGAAGTGTGATGTGCCACTTTTCCTTTCGGTTTACAGTTAAAGTGCCCTGGTAATACCAGATCAGAAGTAGTTTTATTGCATAACAAGTGTAGTACTAAGTGGATATATATGCAATGCTAGGAGGCTAATTTTTTTTTAACCTTGCTATAATCTATTTCAGAAGTGAGCTCACAAAAGAGCTACATTGTGTGTGTTTGAATACTGAGCTAATAAAGTAAGAGGCAAATTAATCTCTGATTATATTAGCTAGAGTACAAAGACAGAGGGAGCTTCAGCATAGACAAAAATATCCTCTCTCAAGCTTCCCTGCGTTGGAAGCAGATGGCAGTCCCGCAGACATGGATAGGGAACTGTAATTTTTTAAAAAAATTGGGAACAATTTTGACTGAGAACACACAGCTTGTCACAGGGTTAATCTGCAAAGTCACTGTTGTTAAAATCTTCAGACACCTCAGGAAGCCCCAGCAGTGGCACCCACAATGGCAGCACTATTATAAACTTGCCCCTAGCAGTTCACACCCCCTGGCCCTGGTCCAGGATCCACTCCAGAAAGCTGAAGGCTCTTTCAATGGGTTTTAAATTGGTCCCTACACTCCTCTAAGTTACAAAGGTGGCAATGAAGTATTGGGAGATGCTAACAGAAAAATAAAGAGGATCTAAGTAGGTGGTGGATAACCAGTGATTCCCCGTGTTTCTCCCCTGAGAGATTCCCCAGTGATTCTGCCTGAGAAAGAGAGTGAATAGTTTCTCACTTGTCTATGGCTGCAATTGTAAACACAAAAAGGGCAAAGGCCAAAGTGGTGTGGCACAGACCCTGTCAGTGGGCCACGTCCTTCCCACCCCCACTGTGGGGCATCAGAAACAGTCTCTGGCCTAGAAAAATCCCTGGCCCACACCTGGGCATCATGGAGGAGAGGGCTAGCTGGCATCGACAAAAACCATGCCACGATCTTGGCAGCAGTGAAGCCCTGTGAACGCTTGCAGTGCTGTCTTCCAGCCCACGCTTGGCCCTGCTTGGTTCACGAGCTCAGATGTAGCCCCTCTGTTCCACTTTAACTGGATTCAGGACATTAATTGGCTCCTTTCAAGAGAGTGGTAAATGCTACGGCTGTGCTTCAGCAAGAAAGTGGGAGTGCTGGGACAAACACAGGCTATAACCTGCACTACTAGCTTGAGAGCATCCCAGGGTAGGGGAGATCAAGTGGACAGAAATAGGATCACTATTTTTATAAAGATCAATACAGACTGCCAGCTTCCTCCATATAACAAAAGGTTAAAAGGACCCTGGGCAAGTGACAGAGACTTTGGGTTCTGATATCACCTCTAGGAGAACAATTGCCTCCTCCTCCTCTTTTTCCTCAGCGTCACAAAGCATCCAGACATGTTGCTTTCTCAGCAGTTTGAGGAAACAATGGCATGAACAAGAACAAATATCCTGCAACATATCCCAGGTATTTCAAACTTGAGGTTGATGGATGGTTAAAAATAAATAAATAAATAAAAATTAGGGTACTTCACAAAAAAAATAGATTCTTCTGTTTCACATCAGTGACCCACAGTCCAGCCACTGCCATTTGCTTAGCTGGAGAGAACAGCCAGAAACACCTTTTGTAGAAAACAAGCAGAAATGTTTATGAAGCAGAGATTACTAGACTACAGGTTTGACTGTTATGTGGATTCAGATGTATCTGCTTTTCTGTGATCTCCATGGAGGATTTTTGCAATTTATTCTGTCTCAAAGGCTGAAACCTAAGAAAGACTTTAAAGAAAATGTCAACAGTTACAGTAAAGAAACATGTTTTTCCCTTATCTTCCAAAGGCGTAATCCAGGCATTTTCTTTCCCCTACAAGCTTCTACATGTTTCCTCTGTTGGCTTTTTCTTGGGGAGACGTCAGTTTCAAATCCAGGGACACTGAAATCTTTGGTGAAGAGCATCACATTTTAAAACGAGCTCTGCTATCCAAGTCAAAGAACCTGGGCAATCAGAAGCAGCAAAGAAAGTGAAGGCTTGTTGTAGCCATAATTAAAGTAATTTACTCTTCACTATTTATTTGAATCAAGGGCTCAGGCCCAGTAGTTTAATCAACTTGAATAAATTAAAAAAAAAAAGTAAAGTCAATCCTGATCACAAGGTGCACAAAAATGACCTTCTACCCTTCTTCTTTGTGAAAAGTTGGAGAAATGCTATCTGTCTAGGACAGATGGTTTTCACCTGTGTGAAAATGACAGAAGATGCATCTTGGTTGACATTCCATTAACTACAATTTAGAAATTCTTCCTTAGCCTTACACATTTTTTAATGCAAGTAAAGTTTACCTTGCTAATTGGTTCACTAAGTAACACATCATTGTTATTAAAAGAAGAAATGAAAACTTGCTGACCTAACATCCACGGCTGTGATTATTCTTGTCAATTATTTTACATTTGGAAAGCCAAACAAATGTTGTATGTAAAAACTAAATACTGCATTTGGCATAACTTCAAATTAGCTGTCTCACCATGCTTATAGCATGCAAATTAAATGTCCTGAATAAGCATTAATCATCATAATAGGCTAATTATTGTCAGCTAGCTATCGAATAACTTGGCTACTACAGCTTGCAAAGAATTTGGAAAAACTGTTAATAAGGTTCTGGCTACCTAAAAGCAAGAAATGAACATTAGAGATTTTTACCAGTAAACAATTTTTAAAACAAATACATACATTATTTTGATGACGAGTTTGAACATTATTCTGGTTTTCCAACATATGTAGGCTTACTGTCTTTCAGTAAACTATACTTAGTCCAAAAACATCTTGGTATTAAGATGTCTTTGCTTCTATGTTGCTTAAAAAGACTTGCTGAATATTAAAACATTAACATTATAAACAGCTAATCTTTGTCTTCTCTGGCCAGTGCTTACAGATAGCAAGGGACTTAAATGTTTTAGACAGAACTAAATTTTTTAGAAGAGATAAAGTACACATGACTTTAGAACTGCTACTTGGAGCCAGTATGTTAGGACCTCAGAGTACATATTTAACAAAGGAGTGATACATTCTTGAATGTAAATGGATATCCCATGCTTGAACAGAACTGAAGCACTTCTGTGAATACACAAATGCCATCATCTTCAAAATTAAGTCTTAAGCATTTAAAATTGTCTTTAGAACAAACTTGCAGTCAGATTTGAGGCAGACTGGCTGGTATACATCTGCAGCATTTGTGAGGAAGGCATTCATCTTGGATTCAGTTATATCTCCCTACATGACACACTTGTCTCATTTACTCAAAAGCTTTCCCCAAGGTGCTCACTGCTGCAGTATTCTTACACTGTCGTTCACCTCCAGACTGCCTCCACGACTGGGAACAGGCACTGGCCTTACTCCACAAATGGGAAAACAATGCATGGAGTATAATTTCTACAATGTTCCAGAAGAAATCCACTCAAGAGTAGGGTACAGAACCTTCCCTCCCTCACCACCACTGCACCTTCTGGAATGTTAAAAATGTCTCAAAGTTGCACAGAAAACCTATATGAAACCAGAAACAGCTCCAGGACAGCCGAGTCTTCCTTTACTGCCTTGACCACAGACCATCTCATAGGAATGCTCCTGTACTTATTTTTTTCCTAAGGCATCACTTGTGTACCTTAGTTTTTCTGCTTCATAACATTCTGCCTATAACACTGAGCTGGAGAAGCATGGAAGACAGTTACACAGACGGGATGCCTCCACAGATGATACGAAGGGTCTGTAAGAGAACAGTTAGCAAAGTATTGATTGGGAAACACTTAATTACTCAGTAAAAATCACTTCCTAGCCCACTACTGCCATTTAAACACCCAGGGATCCCACTGGCCTTTCTGAGCACAGCATTTCCCTAGGAGCTCCAGTTCAGCACTCTTGTGACCTCAACATCCCATGTAGTAAGGACCCTTCACTGAAAACTCCTGTTTGGCATCTGCCAGCGAGGCCACTTGCAGTTTGTTTGTTAGCTACTGCAGGGACAGTGTGAAGTGCTAGTGTTCCTCTTAATTCCAACACGGCATCAAAAGTTTTCTGAAGCCTAAATACTCTATCCCTACCCAGTCCATTCATTACACTTGTAGTCACATAGGAGAACTGAAAGCTTCTTGACAAGGTCTTTTCATTACAAAACCATGTTGACAGCCATTAACTAGGCTTCCACTCTGTAATTCTTTGTCTATTGAATTCACTATCAGTTTTTCCATTAGTTTACCTGCAATCAATTGCAAGCTGACCAATCTATACAAATCAAAACCATTCTGCTTGCAGTTCCGAACACTAGTACAATATTATCACTCGTGTTTTAAAATATGCACAAAATCACGTGCTTTAATAAAAATAAACAGGTTGAACAGAAATAATCTAAGCAAAGTCCTTTAGGACTCCTGCACTGAGGTCACCTAAGCTTGCTTGAACTAAAAAAAACCCAAAAAACTACTTTTAAAATACGTTCTCTAACTAAGGTGCTAATGGTTTTTAAAGTTGTTCGTTGCATTGATACAGCATTTGGACACAATACCATGCCCCTTTCCAAATGCAGCATAAGTGTTTATTTATTTGTATCTAGGGGTTTTTTCTGCAGTATTAAGAATTTGGAATTTTCCATCTAGTAAAACGTCTATACAATTCTTCAGGTTTCTGGGTAGTTTGGGGAATCTTTCTTTTCCCCTAAATATGCTACAAAACCCATTGTCCTTGATCCTATCAGCAGGATTGCTCATGTCCGAGCTTCCCTTCTCAATTTTTATACTTCATTACTTCTAGTTTGTAAGAACTTTACAGAGATATCAATTGATATAAAAGTGTATATATAGTATAATCATATTTATTACAAATGTGGCTTCTATTTCTCTCTGATACAGAACAGAACTTTTAGCTTTTTCAGTCTCCAGCACTCTTAAAATAACTCTCAATTTTCATTCCCATTTTTCTGCCTGCATTTTACAGTTTCCACTGCATCTCAACATAGCTCCACCATTCTCCCCAGATTAAGATATTACAGTTTCGAGTATCCTGACAGAGAAGTAAGACTTAAGCCTAAAACACATCTATTTTGTCCCTTTACAGGAAGACAACATTTCAACTTGTAGCTGCTATACACAACCAGAGATGTCGACCACCTGACAAGCACATACTTTGGCATTAACGATGAGATTTAGGACACCTGAGACATCCCTTTTCTACTGTGACCTCAGTTAGATCCCCAGCTTCAGCCAGAATGAGGGGTAGAGAACAGCAGCGTTCAAACACCAAGCCCCACTGAACTGTGGTTGCTGAATTACCTCATTACTTAGACTGATAAGGCCAAGGAGGTATTCTTCCATAAAAATTTAACTCTTTCTCGCCTTGCTATTTGCTGCTAATAGTAAGAGACTGCCTAGTGCTAATGGACTAAAAAGGAAACAGATACAACCAGAAAGTAAAAGAAAAAAAATGTGTGTTTAGGAAGAAAAAGAAAAGGAAAGACATTCACTCACACACACACAATTTTTGATAATAAAATAATTTTAGTTCATTTAGATCAAAAGCCAGTCATTGCTGAATGCCTGTGCTAAAATACATATTGCAAAAGCCCTGTAGGAAATGACTAGGTTTACAGTGTCATTGCTGCTGAAATGAATGTGAAAGTGAATGTAGTTCAAAGTTTCACAAACTTTCTGTAGCGAAAAGAAATAGCACCAAGGAATATTTTTTCATAAATAAAGCGTCCCTTTGTCCTGTGTAGCTTTATGTACTCATAAAATCCCCTGGAAACAGTAGAAACTAGTACCTGAAATGATCACATACTTTTACTTTAAAGTCAGGGCTTTCCTACTGCAAGTCACGGTGAACTACAGAGAACTCATTAGATGGGTAATAAAAGCTGAATGGATCCTAAGTCTAACCTGCTTGCACAACTCTGCATGATCTTATTTATCTTCTCCCAAGAAAGAAGAGTTAAGTAAGTTCAAGTCATTATATGAAGTAGGAACTTTACATCAGTGGGAAGAATGAGACGGTTGGAAAAGTATGAAAAACAATACCAGCAAAGCACCAATATGATAAAATCTCCAGAATAATTTTGAATCGTCTTGATCATCAAAAATCTCCATAGTTGTTTTCTCAGTTGTTAAACTGGCCAGCAAGAATCATGTAAGACCTGAATAAGTTTCTGAAATCTCAGTGCAACCACAAAATTATAGGCAGTACCTAAAATAGCACTGTAACAACTAACCATTTAGTAAGAACTTTCTTTTAAAAAAAAATCCCACAGTCTATTATGCAATGCACACTAGAAGAATTGCTACATTCTTGGGCAAAGTACTTTGATAAGATGGACATATCCACTGTTCGACAATTTGTCGAGTATTATATGTGTTCAAGTAGTGAAATAGACTCCAGCTGTGCTTAGTACCTCCTGGGTGATATAAAATAGTAAGTATTCATTATGACCTTTAGTCAGCTGCTTAATGGTAATACTAATGGACCTGCAATAAAATTTAGCTGACATACTCCTCAAGAATATTCTTAGGCTATTTTGTGGCATTAAGTTAGCATATGTAACTACATTTAAACTCTAGATTAAATAACAAATTTTCAATTATGAATAAATCTTAAGAGTTAAAGTAATTTTGGTAGGTTTTGATATGACAAAAATACCTGATCACAAAGAACACTTGCCAGCTAAATGCTAGCATTTAAATGCCAGGAAGCAAGGCTAGCATTTGCAGACACTGCAGCTTAACACAGTATTACTGTTTATGTAAATGGCAGCCCAGGAAAAAGCTTGTTTTACAGTCACAGTCTGGTACAACAAACAACGTGAACACACGAACCACCACAACAGAGGCAAGGTGGTCAGGTGGCTGTGTTCAGTTTTACCAAGCAACCCTCCAGAAGAACCAAACCTTTTGTAATGGAGAGATTTCTGCATTGCAATTGCCCACAGCTGAGGTGCGATTCAGCGGAGACTCCACTATCCACAGACGTTGCAGTCTTGTCATGACCTGCTCATCTCTCCCATCTTTGCATTGGGATTCTACAAGATGACTGACTGGGGGTGTCCCCAAAATACCTCTTGTATACTTCACAGACCCATGGAAGAACTCACTAAAACTTTGCTCGAACTTGCAAGGAAGGATTATAGGCCTGGCCTTCTTCAACTGCTACCTCCACTTGACACTCTGACCTTTAACATTTTTACTTTTTCTCATTATTTACTCCCATTTCTCACTCTCCCTTTCAAATATGTTCTTCATATGCCTTGGTAATTTCTGTTATATATTCTTGGGTTTGGATCACCTTCAACAAAACTAACAGAAACAATCTTCTAAAGATGTTCAGTTCTCTCTACCAGCTCCTGGGTAGTGTATGAAAGAGCTTTCCTTCTATTCTGTCAAAGTTCAGAGTTTTCCCATTCCAAGATGAAAATTTCTGTAAAATGACAGAAGTGGACTGATCCAGTACAGAGGCACTACCCACCTAAAGACTAGAGTTAAAAATATATATATATATATTTTTTTTTTTACAGCTTGAGGACAGCTTTCTGCAGAGAAGCTGAATAAATTATTGAAACTGTAGTCTCTACATAACCATAGATATGAAAGCAATAATAATTTACTTTTAGAAGGCTGAGTAGAAAAATAAATTTTCTTCCAACTTCCTACTTTACCCTAGGATGTTATGTGTATTAATATGGTACAAAACCCTATTCATTCTTTACAGATTTTCACACAGGCTTTTCTTTCAATGTTTTATCTTCATAATAGAATTTTAGGGATACAAGTCTCTTTCAGAATAACATTGTGTGTCTGTTATCCTGATAGCAGCATCTTCCATTCTCCATTTTTATAACCCACAGCCTACATCAGTCCTATATTAAATCTAAACAAACACAAGACTCCAGCAAATGTTGCTTTACTTCATTTTTAAACTATATGATATGAACATATCTTTTCCTCCTACAAAATACAATTTAAGAAGTGGTTGGCAAGACCTGAAGAATATAATTTGTATACTACTAACAATTTTACACTCCTGTATTTGCCCCCTGAGCAGTCAGCAGTATACCTGTGCTTCTGGTTTCCCTTCTACATCCCTTTGTACCAATGCAGTGTCGTTTTTAAAGGGCTTATATTCACAAAACTCCTGATAAAGCCACTGACACGGGTTTTATCCTTTAAATTTCTAATCCTACTGTTTGTTCATGTACAATACAAATTTAATTGAGGGCATGAATCCATTTTATCTGCACATATTGAAATGCTAAAGTAGACCTTATCAGAGGGGATTTAAAGAAAAGGGGAGGCACCTGAAATGTTGAATTTGGGTCTGGAAGGGAACAATGCTGAAAGATAATCTTTTTGCTACAGCATTGTCTACAAAGCCAGGATGAGCAAATATATATAATGAATGAAAAGAATAAAATATTCTACAGGAAGGATTTTTGGAAGTGCCAAAAACAGGCCTATCTGTTCCCACACAAGTCTTACCACTGATTTCAATAGCAGTAAAACTAGATTAATACCAAGTCCTTTTAAAAATTCTGTCTACTGTATCCCAGCTTTAACCCCCAAAAGCACAAGAAAAACCACAGGTTGTTGAGGCAATATCGCAACTCCTGGGATATGTAGTTGAATATTATTTACCCTTGGAGACAGACAGAGATAGAAGAAGTAGGCAACTTGCAAAAGCAAGGTTGCAGGGGTATTAATAGAACTCAGGTGAGCCAGGAGATCAAACCCAACTGCAATACCAATCTCCTCCCTACTTCCACACGTGCCATTTTTCTTTCCCTGGGACAAAAGAGACGAAGCAGCCCCATAACAGTCACACACTTACCAATAGAGAATGAGGTTCTTGCTACAAATAGGTTTCCTCTCTGTGAGCTCAAGACATGCTACACATACCGCTATAAGCAGCAACAGCTGAAAATAATAACCTTATCCCATTCACTGCTAAATTGTAATTTGTGCCATGCAACAGAGACAGACGGTGTTAACCATAACACTGTTTCCATAGTTGTCCTAAGCAGAGACTACTGTAGTTCCAAAATCCCAGACTAGCAAATAAAGGTTGTGTCTACTCTGCAATTCTCAGAAACAACTGTGGCGTAATGCAGAAATACCCAAGCCAGCTGCAGAAGCAGCAAGCTCATCCCAGCAGTACGAAACTCAACTGACTTTGGTGGGAAATGACTGCAGTATACACATATCCAAACCACAGAGAGTCTACGTGGAGTGTATGTGTTTCTATTAACGACACACAAATCTGCCTTATCCAAGATACACACAATGGGAGTTGTGGTAAGGAAGAGATACTTGCAAATTTCATTGATACTAGTAAAGCCTCATCTCCAAGTAGTATCCTACAGGCTTTACCTCACACAGAATCACAGAATATTAGGGATTGGAAGGGACCTCAAAAGATCATCCAGTTTAATCTCCCTGCCAGAGCAGGAACTCACAGGCACCACAATACTTCAGGTTACACATGCTGCTCTTCAATAATCTGATGCAGATTTATTTCTTCCTCAAATAACCTATTTCAGAGTGCACATTGTTTTTACAGGTGACTGGTTAGAAAGCACACTGTAAAAAGGCTGGAGAGCAAACCTCACTGTAACCTCGCTCCTCCATGCAATCTTCTCAGAACAAGCCAAATGGGTTTTCACCTTCCTAAGAAGTATGCAAAGCTGGAAAGCAAACCATAAGCATCTGTGTCTCTGATAAGCACCTGTAATAATACAGACGCATTCCAGTGAAAACAAGGCTGCATGCAGGGTCTCTGTTAAACACAACAGTGCCTACTGTCTCTGCTAAGAGTAAATTGCTCCCGTCGGTCGCACACTTCCCACCACAGTCTCTTCTGAGAAACACCCACGTACAGTACTGCTTTGAACTGTTTTCTCCTTTTCCAGATCAGCAGCTAGAAACTCACCCATTTTCCATGCTTTCACAGTTTTCTTTTTCTGCAAAGAGAAGGCATTACCACCTATTCTTTGAACTAATTAACTATCCCTTTTAGCTA
This sequence comes from Antrostomus carolinensis, assembly GCF_000700745.2. Lineage (NCBI taxonomy): Eukaryota > Metazoa > Chordata > Aves > Caprimulgiformes > Caprimulgidae > Antrostomus > Antrostomus carolinensis. The sequence continues at coordinate 10,333 of NW_010305630.1, read as the reverse complement.
TAATTTCTCTTCATATAAAACATTTGTAAAAGGTCTGTTTTTCCCCATGCCCTCTTTTCTCTCTTCTGGCTCTTCATTATGGCCATGCCTAATTGTGATGAGCTGTCCACCATTTACTCTACAGGATTGTATAGAGCTTTGTAATGTGCCTGCCACTGATGTATTTACAATTGGAAGCAGTTAACTCTTTAGTCCTGCTTCCTTGTTCAAAACAATGAACTTCATCAGGAACTAGCACTTAGCTCCAATTAAAGATTTTTAAAAGTCTCCATTTTAAGCCTGAGTACTCCAAATTGAGCATTTGTCAAAAGCCCAGCCACAGCTCCAAATGAAGAGAGGGAAATCCTACTGAGGAGAAGAATAGGACTATCCCATCAGTTAAGGTGAAAGTTCTTCTCAATCAGCATCTTAAACATGTAATCAGTATGGGATCTATGAGGTCTGCATTATCCATACAAACCTGCTGATCTCTATCAGTGTTGTTACCAAACAATGAATTTGCTGATATTCATAATTTCTACTTTTTTTTCCTGAAGAGAATCTAACTAAATCTTAACTGTCAAAATGGAGGAGAGAGATTTAACTTTTTTTTCCTTTTGTAACAACATGAACATGAAAGCAGCTCTTCATTCTGCCTTAGGAATTCCAGCATTTTTGAATCCTGAAAGCCTTTCAGAGCTGCTGTTGACACAAACCCAGCAAAATATATTAAAATATCAGGATAAATATCTCTCCCTCTTCTATTTCCCTTTCCAGTTAAGACACCACACTCGAGAGCCATTTGTAGCTTCTGCAGTTCCAAGATTATTTTCCCCAGTATGTAGCAATTCTAGACTCTAGCTCCTTCACATTCCCATTTTGGGGTAAATTCCCTCAAAATTACTTGAGGGTGGTTCTAAAGACTCTTGTATTCAACTATTTGATTTTTTTCCTATTATTTTCATACAAACTACATGCATCTTTAGAATTGACATCTGTGAACAGATATGAATTAATGGTTACGCCTCTTGATCAGCTTTGCACTGGACAGTGATTGTAACATGATGAATGATTCTTTTTCCTATAGAAAACAGAACATAACAGTTGACAAATGTGCATGGACAGCTACCTTTCTGAGCAAAAATGTTCATATTTGGGTATCTTGATACTGACAATCTGTCTAAAATGAATCCACTTAACACTTCAGTTCAGTGCTGATAAACCACTTTGTACGTCTTCTTGTCTTACACATTTTATTTCTGCTAAGGATCTCTGTACATGTTGAAAGAACACAGCTTCAGAACACACTTACAAAATGGGCAACTAATGTCTATACTAAAAAAAGGCAAAAATTAGAAAAAGATCCAGTTTACACCTATAAAGAAATAAATTGTAATGAGATCTGATGTGTAGAAGAACTGCTGAAAAACTGGAACTTTATTTCTGATCAGTCATAACAGCGAGGCTGACACAGCAGGGCCACGCACCTTTGCCACAAATAATATTTCCTCAAAAAAAAAAAATTAAAAATAAGTGTACAACGTTTGTCCATATCATGTTTTGAGACTAAGATACTAAAGTAATATTTATAACAGTACTTATTTTAAAAAGTAGATTGCATATATTATTATGCAAAAAGAAATACCTCGCTTTCAGCTAGGTTCCTGGATTCTGGGATTTCAGCTCTGCAGAACTGCTAAATTATGGGCATTTAAAAGTCATGTGCCATAAAAGCACTTTGGATTTTTTTTAATCAACGCAGCATGATCAAGCTGAGAAGAGTACTGTGTGCTGCATGTCCAACACCAAGCTCGCAAGTAGGTAAGAGCAACAGCCAGAAAAACAGAACAGCACACGAAGCAAGCATCAAACAAGCATCAAACTACACTTATTGCCACTTCCCCAAAGGGTCCAGAACAGCAGCACAGTGTATCTGAAGCTTAAGTGCTTTTCAAAATTACAAAAGGAATTGTTTTAAAAGAAGATACTATATGGGGCTCTCTTCTCCCTGTGTTCTGTGCACATTTTCTCCCTCACCTATTTGTTTATTCTGTTGTAACTGCTGTCAGAAATATTAGGAACTAAGGTGACAGAATTATTCCAGCATGTCAGCTTAGCCTGCTTTCTTGGGAATTAAAACAAAACCAAAAAGCAACAGTGACAAAAAAGCTCTCCTGTCAGTACTACATTTTGTTCCTCTAGCTGCTCTCACAAACGGCTGAGGGACCACAGTGGGCAGAATGACTTCCTAATGGAACAACTGAACTATGTTTACTGCACTCAGACCTCTTTATTCATGTGGGGAAAGTCCACCCAAAATGGAAGCTTGTCTACAACCACAGCCTGCAACAGTTTCTCTTTAGCAATGCCCTTCCTCTGCAGTGCATAAAACACGCAGTAACCGTGACACCAAATGCAAACAGAAGAGTTGTTCAGGTTTCAAGACTAATCTTGAAGCTTTATCTCAGACCAATTCTCTGAGCAGATGTATCTTTCTTCTCCAAGTTCTTTCTGTAACTCTGAACATCAGTCGGCTACTTGCTTACTGAGCATAATTAGACCTCAATTATCACACGTTACATTTTCACCTGTCCCTTTGCACTTCCCTAGAACTTCTTGCATGTTCAATTGACATGTTCAAGCCCATCTCCCCACCAGCAGCAAGTAGAGTCCCTTGGCCATAAAACTAACACTTTGTTTGCAGATACTAAAGTTTTCATTAGCATTTAACATATGAGTAATCATTGTACATGGTTTCCACCAGATCTACTGAAAAGCAAGCCCTTGCTTAGAACTAGAGTTCTTTAAAGGTATATAAATACATGGTAAAAGCTATCAGCTTCCTCCCTGTCAGAAACTGACCCCAGGCGAGTTGCAGTCCCTTCCTACAAAAGGGAAAAAATTAAATGTGTATCTTTGCAGATGATTTTGAATATACAGTAGGTGTACAGCACAGTGGTTCCCCCTACCCTGACCGCACAGATGTCCAAGGCCAGCAAACCTTTTGCAGCAGACAGTCAACGCCTCCTTTCCTTCCTGCCTGGCCACTCCAGTTGCTGCCCAAAGGAAATCTGCTTTTCACTCAGCACACAGGCAGGATGTGCCCCTTGTGCTCAATTACAGCCAAGCTTGCTAAGATTTCTCAGCTGCAATGACAAGAGTAGCACATCAGCTGTTTCCATTTTCCAAGGAAAAATGAGCTGTATACTTTCTATACTCTTCCCTTGATGGGTAGGAGAGCACAGTTTCCTAATTTGAATCCTGCAAGCTCTCTGCTTTTTTCTTTTCCTTAGCAATTTCTGTATCTTCTTTATTCCACCTAGGAGAAAGGGATCCTGTAAATTGTCCTAACCCAAATTGTGTCCTGGGAGAAACCATACAACACAGCCATGCTATTTATGCACTTACAAAGCAAGCAAAGCACAAACCTATAACTTTCAGCCAGGGAAATGGATTTTCTTCTAGCCTAAAAAAAACAACATATTTCCAGGGTTTAGGTTTTGAAGACAGCCTGCTGCACTAAACAAAAGAGGGGATTTTGTTTTGAAAATAGGCATTGTTCTTCATTTGTGTAAAAGTATCCACCTCTTTAGCTACGTGAACATTTTGAGGGACAGGACACAGTGCAACACTCCCTGGCAAAGTAGTACCCATAGAAAAGAGAAACAGAATGCACACTGATAGGAAATCTTCTGCATCAAATCCATTTCACAATAAAGTTTATCATTAATACCTCTATAAGCCCCTCAGTTTCCAATATGCTCCAATCGAGGTTGTGACAGGCCAAGAAAATTGAACTTTTCTACACAATTCTCAGTAATATGGCCTGCTACTTGGTCTTATTGTTATTAGAATAATTTGCTCCCAAGTTCTGAAATGAACTCTGTGCCCAAGTAATTAAAGCTCTTAAAGTTTCTAGTCCTTTGTTTAAAGAATTCGTCCTTGTGCTCTCTATGCCCCATCAGCTACCTAATTAGCAGAGCCTTTGCGTGATTAAAAATTCTCACAGAGATTCTGCTGGATATTTGCCTCTCTTAATGAGTGTTTGTGGACAGCTGGGAGCGGGAGCTGGTTCCCTCCTCCCAGGACCTCCAATGAATTCTGCAGACCTCTGTCAGGGCCCAGGAGTGAAAGCTGTCATTTTAGTAATGTGGATGAAAATTGGTCAAAAGCAGTGTGGTCCTTGAGGAATGAAAGGCCTTGAAATATAAATGAAGATGAATATTCATATTTGGTTCAATAAGTGCCAACTATTAATATACATGTCTGTCAGTAAGAAAAGTCAGAACTTATTCAATTGTGCCTGGCATAATTTGGCTCCTAATTCACAATTATCCTCCTATTCTTTGCATTACTTTTCAGTTAATTTTTTCAGTTGAAAACTTGCTGGAAAATGAAAGCATTGCAATTGCCACAAAAATAATCGCCACTCTTCTCTATCCTTCTGCTAATTTACAGCCTATTAAGAATCACCTGTGGCTTTTACACACAGGATTCTAACTACCTTGCTCTGATTTTCCATATCTTGTTCTCTTTTTCAATGTCAGGTTTTTAAATAGCCCATTGTATGCCTCTGGAAGTTCACCAACTTTCTTCATGGAAACTCTCATTTGATTCTCTACCCCTCTCCACTGTGACCCTCCACTTACTTTATTTCCGACCCAATTCTAATTTCATATCTGTTGTGATTTTTAAGGATTTTTTCACTGTTAAGGACTGCAGCATTAAGTTGAAATATTACATAGAGTGGTTTTGTGGATGTTTGGGGTTTGGGTTTTTTTGTTTTGATGTTTGTTTTCTAAGTGTGCTACATGTTTGGTTTTGGAAAGGATGTCTGAAGACACTGGAGAGATACTACCCTGCTCTATTCTTAAACACAGACAGATAATTTCTGAAATGGAAGACTGGGATTATGGAAGAATCCTAAAAGTACTTTAACTAGACAATCCTGCTTCACATGAGAGCGATCTCTTATTCAGTGACATTTGATAAATCAGAACTAAGTGATTTTCCCAATCAATATATTCCCATTTATCACTTTGTTCAAAACACCATGTGCACTGGGACAATATACATACTAGACACTTAGTTCTAAGGACAATAAAAAGCATTGGAGAAAACTCTGCAAAGTGGGATTAATAACTTGGTTTACAAAAACAAGATTATTTTTGTATATATGAGGAAGCTTTGCATATATAAGGAACTATACAGATCATAATCAAATGAACTGAAACATATTTTGGATTTCTAAACTAGAATCCATGGGGGAAGCAGTGAGGAAAGTGTTTGTTTCTGTTAACAAAAAAGAAACCTAGAGATAAGACTACAATGAAACCTGCTGCATCACCAAAAGGCTAAACAGAGGACCATGGTGATTTAGTTCAGCTTTACTCAGGAAATCTAACAGGTCCAGATCCTGCAGAGACATGCTTTGCTAAACGACACAGGAACATTTATTATTTCAAATTTACTTGGTCAGGTTCCTGCTAACTTATAATGTGAGTTTGTCTGAATAAGGCATAGGTAGGAATCAGAGAGGCAAGGCTGTAACCTAATGGAACTGTAGCTTGAGAGAAGGATGTGAAGCACCAGAGTCATCATGGGATGAAACCAGCATAAAAGAGAAAAGAGGTCCTGGGTATTTTGACATAAGTGACCAGATTCTTCTTTCATTTATACTGGTCCCGGTCCATTAGCTTCAAGGTGGTACATCTGTGAAGCCTGTTAAGTTAAACAGCTTTCTGTTCAAAGCTTTTAGGTTAAACAACTTTTCTTTCAAACCATTTCTGTCTACATTTAACACGTTTTTTTTTGTTTGTGTGAGTAGGGTATTATTTTTCACTCTGCCTACTAGATGTAGATTTGTTTCAGCAGAGGATGGCGATCAGCTGCCTTCGCTGGCAGTTTGAAAAATGGAAGAAGTAAGTTAGGACAGGTGTGGGTGCACATTAGTGAGGCAATTAGGTTTGGAAATATTAATTTATCACTTGTAATAAGGTCATGGATTATAGATCTATATCCATGATACACCTATTATCTCAGAGGTTCCAGTTCAAAGGATCTAAAACAAATCGGGGTGGGGGCAGAGGGGACATGCTTTTTTTGAAAGCATTTTGGTTTGTATGTTTTCAGACCACCTGCCAAAAGCTGACTTTTTTTTAAAATTAGAATTGAAAAGCCATGACTCCACCTCTGTTGCACATTATTCCAAACAGAAGCCACAGGACAGTCACGAGTTCAAAATTCAACAAGAGTGGACTGAAATATTGTAAGCATTTTAGGCTCATGATTAAAAATTACCACAATTCCACAAAGTCTATATTCACTTGTGCTTGCTTGTTCATACTTGCACAGTGCTCGTAAGTCACCAACGCACATGCAATAACATGCCATTTTACAGACTCTTGAGTTTATTTGGCTGACAGGGATTTAATATCCATTCAGTCTATGTCAGGAGAAGGTGCCATTTGCATTGCTACTATTATTGGTCATTTTTTCCTCCTAATATAATGAACATTAAAAAAAAAAAAGTGAGTCATTTAGACACCAACAGGATAAAAACATTTGCAAGGGTTTTTCCCCCTGCCTCATTTTCTGTGATTTCATGTGATTTCATTACCAGGAAGTATCTTGAATATAGTAACTGCCGTACCAGAGCAGACCAAAGGTTAACTAGTTCTGTCTCATTTGCAGAAATTAACAGCATGCAGGTGCTTTAGATGCAACTACCAAATATTCCACCCCTTTATTTTCACAACTTACTGTGCACCGATGCCCACAACAGAGGAGCAACCCATATTAGGGTTTGTTTGTTTGTTTCAAAATCCATCTGTGATAATAGGGAACTCAGTACTTTTTGAAAGAAGGAATTAATCACCTAAGTAAAAAGTAAGAAAGGAAAGTAATATTTTAATGTTTGGCAAAGGCTCAGCTGAAAAGGTAGAGCTGGCACCACACTCCAGGATACTAAACACTGGCTTTAAGAAATAAAAAACGAGCAAAAGCAAACTCCCCAGCCAGGAACCTTCCGTATAGGACAGACTCGCCCAGTTCTTCATCATGTAAACACTGGCTGCAAAAGCACCCCAGCTCCATGCTCAGCCCTTAACACACACACACTCGATCTTAGAGGGATATATGCCGCAGAAGTAGGAAAGGAAAGTTCAAGAGGGCTGCAAGAGTCAGCAAAGTGCCAAGGTTTATGGGGCCACTTGGTTTCACTGCAGTTCTACATGCACTTGGATGTGGAGGGCACTACAAGATTTTAATAAAGAAAGATGCTGTTTGTCAAATAATTACCATTTATTCTGCATATTTAGAAGTTGAGATGTTAATTTACCTTGCTTTTAAAATAAGCTTTTTTGTTACAGAGGCATAGTGAAAAAAGACAAGCAAAAGGAAAAAGTGTTTGATTTTTTTCTTAAAGATTTTTTCAAAACTATTCTAAACACAGCAGTATTAGGTTCAGAAAATGTGTCATCAGCCACACGTGCTACAATAGATGAAAGTCCTGTCTTAAATCAGTATGGATATCTTGGGGGAATCATTATAGGAAATCTGCACAGAAGTTGTCTCTTAAAGAGGGATTTGAATTGAGACAGGGAGATCGTTTGACATACAAAGCATTGGGGGAACACAGGAGAGTGCGAGGATGAGAGCAAGGGAAGGATAAACAGAAGGAACGCTTCTTTCACATAATAAAACCATCACACGTAGGAAAGAGACTATCTGTGACTAGATACTGTCACAAAAATGCACTGAAATTGGCCATAACTGCCAAGTCAATAAAATGCTCTTAATCTTTCAATAAACAATTTATTTTTAAAAGTTATTTTGGAGTTACTGAAGCTCCTGAGGTGGAGAAGTAAACAGATTTTAAATGTGCTGGACAGTATGCCGTATCACAGCTTTAAGTTTAATTTTATCAGATGTATGATTTAGTCATTTGAACTCTGGATTAGAAGCCAAAATTCCTCCACTCGAACACTGATTCCCTTTCTGGCTTTCAACAAATCATTTAAGGTCAGACTCTAATAGCTCTCCTCATGAAGGAGGGCAGGTACTACATAGTACAAGAGAGGAAAGCAAAATTTGCCCTTCAAATCAGTTGGCTTCTGTGAAACTAGTGTAAAATATTCACCTATTTTCTTGCAAGGTGGTTGCCAAAATGAATTACTGTAGTTAACATTTGCAAAGAATGAAGAAGAATAATAAGTAGAGCTGGACAAAGGTTTTGACTAAAAAATAAAATAAAATAAAAAAAGAGGACTCTGCCAGTTTTAAGATAAAAAACCTTTCGGAAACCAGTGCAATAAAAATATTTTTGCAAACATATTACTTCTCCGAATTTTCCTATTGTTCTCTCAGTTTTACCCACTTAGAAAGAAAACACTGACAGAGGAACAAAGAGAGTAAGAATAAAGGCAAAACCATAAACATTTTTAGGTGAAAAAGCCCCCTAAATGGTCATAGTATTTAAATGCAATTTTCCATTAGGCATTTGCTTTCAAACCTATTGCACAATATATTGGGCTCAAAATAGTTGCTTAGACTGGAAATCATTCAGAGAAGACAGCATTGCACGTTCTCATTTGCTAGCATGATCCCATCTCTGTCATTTTAATGTTTCAGTAACTGCTGGGAGGGTTTGGGGAGGTCACTCTAGCAATTGACTGTTTCATCAATTATTACTTACCCATTTAAAAGTTGCTATGACACTTGCATATATTTTCATTCCACAACTGGCTTAAAACAAACCTCACTGGCCAACTTCGAGGTAGCATGCAGAAATCTATGCTCAACATCAGCCTCTTGCTTTGGAGGTGACTTCAGCCTAATTTAATACAGACTACACACTTGAAGAGATTTTACTTCCTCCTCGTGGCATTCTGTACTAAACCCTTCTGACAGGCTTTCCACAGGACTTTGGAAGGTATATGTAACCAAAGCCAGTTCAAAATACATTCATCTAAGCAAGATGCTTTAAGAATAATAGTGAAGATACATTATCAGGATCACCTGTAAACCACTTCCACGACAGAAGTTAACTAACTGAAATTTGTATTCATTTGCAATTGCCACTCATACTGCTACAACATATTCTGCAACCATTTGATGGAAAGCTGTGAAGTTCTCTAAGTCCTGAGGAGGTGTTAAAAACCACCAAGCTGTTAGGAAGTCTCTTCCCCAGGTGACAAAAGGACCACTATTGAAGACAAAAAAATGAAGACAAACAGATTTGCAATTTATGAGGTCAAAATGGCAGATGCAGAGTGGCTATCAAGAAGCAAAACCAAGCCAACAGCTACTGCTCTGAAAGGAAGTCAGTTAAGAGCAGCCAAAGGATATTTACTCTTATACATACATAACAAGTGCCTGGAAAAAACCCTAATGGTACCAATTAAACGCATTAGAGAGCTTATCCTTCACTGCACATTTAAATAGACTTAGTAGCTTCAAAGAGAGACAAGGGTAAACGTGTGATCTATATCCTGAAATTAGGAATTCATTCCATTTATGTAGTGATTAAAAATAAAGGCTGAATCATTAAATGTACTCAGAAAGCACCCATCCAGCGGCACAGCTCAGTTACCTTTGGAAATATGGCCACAGCTTGTTGCCTTGTCTGTGTAAACTGTAGTAACCCTGTAGTAATTCTGAAAGTACCAGCAGAGTCCCTAGATGACTTCACAACCTGCAGAAACAGCTCAGGTGCCGAGGGAATATTGTAAAAGGTAAGCTGGAAACATCAGGGAAGATAAACACTCTAATGCTCATTGACACTACCAGGGGGCTCTTCAAATACTTCTTTCTGTCTTGAATCACAACTTCTGTCATTAACCACGCAGAAAGGAGACAAGTGGTGACCTAATTACTATGAATTCTTCCAGAACAGCTCTGCTAGTGTCCCAAACCTTGGAAAGAAGATATTACATTCCTTATCCTACCCCTTTCACTTGCTCCACTTGGTGATCTCTGAAGTGGTCAATTCTGAAAATGACTATAATTTATTGTGGTGGGTAATAGGCATTATTCTAGGCTTGAATAGATGCCCTTTGAAGTCACCATCTGAGTTCTGTGGAAGACTGTTTCCTTCCTCATGTCCCCATGGAAACTGAGCTACCTTTGCAGCCTGTGTCAGTCTAGAATCCCGTATGCACACATCTATAAACACACCGAAGTGTATTTCCCCGTGCAACTCTAATTTTCTCAGCATATATCCAGGAACCTTACATAAGGAGTAGGACTCCAACTTCATGCTTGGTCTATGGTATTTCTATATTGCCATTTCTCAGTTTTGTATTTCCTGAGTAATTTTTTGTTACATAGATAGGAGATCTATGGAACACACACA
>NW_010305629.1:36743-48325 GCF_000700745.2 Antrostomus carolinensis | reverse complement strand
AGACGATCTTTAAGGTCCCTTACAACCCTAAACATTCTATGGTTCTATGATTCTATCTATCTTTCAGGGCCATATTTTCTAAGTTTTGAGGAAAACTTAGCACTTACACAATGCTTCATGGTGTTGATTCTTAAAAACATTGTGTAAGTCACATCTATTTTCTGCAGCCCTGTTTTTTTTTCTTACCCTTCCTGAATAAACATGTATTAACTTTTCACTCTCAGATATCCAAAGCTATTTTTCTTCAGATTTTTTCCAACATCTTGATAGAACAATTTGTTCAGTAAGAGGAAGAACATATTGTCATATATACACACAAGTCATTTGAATAAAACAACACATTTTTAGTTGAAGAGAACAATGCATTTTTACTGATAGTGTTTGTGACTCATTTTATCCAGTTCTTACTGATGTTTTATAAAAAGTTTTTACCATGACACATCCACAGAAAATGGGTACATACTGTTTCTAACGTGTATGTGTAAAACTTTGCAAGATTTTCCTGAAATGTCTATTCCCTCATCTTACTTATAAGATATTATAAGATCTTCCATTATTATATCAGAGGAAAAATTAAAAATATTTATACGGCAAATATTTACTAGAAAACAAAAGTAGCAAACAAAGTGACTTTTTTTTCTGATTAACTTGTCTTTGAATTTCCTTGATCTTTCCTTGATTATTTTTCCAGAATTTTTCCTGATTTACTATCAACAGAACTGTTCTGACCAAGTGCAGCTCACATAGCTTTAACTCTTCAACAGTTGGTGTCTGTTCTAAGTCCACATGAACTTAACAGATGGCTCTAGGTCCTGATACAGTTCTTAAGCTGACTGAAGAAGTGATGACCACATGAAAAGTCAAGGGCTACACTTATGTGTTTCCTTTCCTCAGACGTAATTTTAGGAATATAAATCGTTTACAAAATTTTGAATTAAGTGACAATTATGTCTGACTGAAGCAGAACAGGGCTAATTGAGGGAGTTGCCTTGGGAATATTAAAAAAAACCCCTCATCATCCTTATTATTTCATACAGTAGCACACCAGTCATGATTAACTTTTCACAATTAACAACAACAACAAGGTTAATTGGAATAGTGAAAGGAGAAAAAGCAAATGTCACTCCTACTTTCAAAAAGAGTGAGAAGGAGGATCTGGGAAACTACAGGTCCCTCAGTGTCACCTTAATGCATTGCAATGGAGCGGCTTATTCTGGAAAGCATTGCATGGCACTTGAAGGATGGTAGTTATTAGGAGTAATTGATACACATTAATGAAGGGGAAGTCATGCTTTGGCAACCTGATAACCTACAATGAAATGACTGACTTTGTAGACACGGGGAGAGCAGTGTATATTGTCTGTCTGGTTTACCAGAGTACCATCACAGGTTGAACACATGCATTTTCACAGTGTCTTATCAAACTCTAACGGTAGCTTCAACATCATTTATAAATCTAAGTTACAGTTCATTAGAGTCAGATGAGAAGTAAAAACAGAATTTGGATGTCTTTTCAGGAAGAAGAAGATTCTTAGGTTTTAAATTTCATTGCTGAACACATGATGGTTCATATGCATTCCTTAAAAAAAAAAAAAGGGATTAGTAGTTCTCAGAAAAGTTAAGTCAAAAAAATACCTCAACTTTTTTTTTTTTTTTAACTTTATTTCAACATATTCACTAGGATTTTAATTATCCAGTGTCAGTTATCTCAGTAAAAATTACACCTCTGTCTTAGCCAACGAGGGGCCCAAGGTAAAATTGCATCTTAAGTAGTGTCTAAGTGAAGTTAAAACATAATTTCATCATAAAAAGTGAAATGCCTGAAAATTATCTGAAAAGTTCATTTTTCCCTAACCTGGATTAATGAAGAATTATGGTAATGTGCAGTATTACATGCAGTTAACTCATTCTTCTTCTAAGAGAAATGGAGAAAGACCAGGAAATGGGGAAACTATGCCTCCACTCAAGCTTTTGAGAGTCTTTGCTATGAATAGTTTTTTTCTTCTCAGGAGTGTTGTTTAATAAGCATCAACTGTGTGTTTCACAGGTTCTGCCTTTTTGATGTATTCTTTATACATAACATATTTAGGCTACTGCAATCTGTCACTGTCTGACAGAAACGGCATCAGTTTTCTTCAATGTGCAAAACAGTTTTTCTTTTGTTCATGAACAAACTCTTTGTCAATGAAACTACGATGAAACCATGTACAAAGTAGTCAACAAAATAGAAAGGTTTTCTTTCTTCTGCATGAATGCTCTTCCTGTTGAAATGTCTACTTCTGTTTTGGAATATGCACAATAAACAGAAGCCTCTTATCTTAGTACAGTCTAAAAACAGACTTTGGGTTTAACAATTAAACAGTTTTAGTGATATAAATAATATTTTATCTATGTCTGTTTAGAATCATAGAATCAGGGACACCTTCTACTAGACCAGGTTGCTCAAAGCCTCATCTAACCTGGCTTTGAACACTTCTAGGGAGGGGGCATCCACAACTTCTCTGGGCAACATATGTCAGCATCTCACCACCCTCACAAGAAAGAATTTCTTCCTAATGTCTAATGTAAACCTACCCTCTTCCAGTTTAAAGACATTTCCCCTTGTTCTATCACTTCCTGCCCTTGTAAAAAGTCCCTCCCTAGCTTTCTTGTAGGCCGCCTTCAGGTACTGGAAGGCCTCTATAAGATCTCCCCAGAGCCTTCTCTTGTCCAGGTTGAACAGCACCAACTCTCTCAGCCTGTTCTAATAGGAGAGGTGCTCCAGCCCTTGGATCATCCTCGTGGTCCTCCTCTGGACTTGTTCTAACAGGTCCGTGTTTTTCTTGTGTTGGGGGCTCCAGAACTGGACACAGCACTCCAGGTGGGGCCTTACAAGAGTAGAGTAGAGGGGGAGAATCACCTCCCTCAACTTGCTGGCCACGCTTCTTTTGATGCAGCCCGGGATATGGTTGGCCTTCTGGGCTGCAAGCGCACATTGCTGGCTCATGTTCAGCTTCTTGTCCACCACCAAGTCTTCTCTTCGGAGCTGGTCTCAAGCCATTCATCGCCCAGCCTGTACTTGTACTTGGGATTGCCCCAGTCCAGGTGCAGGACCTTGCATTTGGCCTTGTTGAACTTTGTGAGGTTAGCACAGGCCCACCTCTGAAGTCTCTCAAGTCTGTCACTTCCTTGAGTGTGATTTACCTTTGTACCTTTTCAGGCAGGTTAATTTTTAACATTTATGCATATCTTTTGATTTAACAGCACAGAACTGGACAAACTGCTTGTTGCAGTAGCACCTGTGGCAATGCAGACTGAGGCTGGTGTCTACAGCCTTGCACCATGGGTGCCAGGTGCCCAGCACCTCCTGTTTCCAGGCACACACAAGTCTGAGTGCATCAGTACAGGAGGGATTTTACACGGAGGCATGATCGAGGTATACACACAAATCTTGCTCACTAGGTAAATCAGCATAGGGACAGGCTAATGGGATCATGACTTTTTCCCTGTTTGTCTACTATGTTTACTAGATTTGAGTTTTGCTCTATTACTCTGCTCCTTCCTGTGAAGCTAATCTTTACCTCCAGATATGCTGTGGGGAGAGATGAGCAGCCTGACAAACCCTTACTTGGGAATGTGTTCACAACTTTTCAGCAGTGGTGGAAGCTATTTGGTGACACTGTTATTATAAATCCTGATGACCTTCTCTCACCTCTGTTGCTTTTACTACATCTCTCCCTTCCAAAAGTTTTGAGACACTTTAGGAATTTATCTTATAATAGAATTCGGATGAACCTGAGCCCAGCATGCATGTGGAGGAGAGGAAAGATAGGGAAAAGGAAGTTACTCCAAGGGCTGCTATAACCAGAAAAGATTCCTTCAATTTTTTCTCATTCTTACAAAGATGAGATTTTTTAATGACCAGGTAGTTTGTAGGATAATGATTTCTAAAAGCCTAGGTCAAAAGTATCTTCTTTGTTTTGTTGGTTTGGCGTTGCTTAATGCATTTTAAATTGTCTTTAAAACTATGGTGAAAGACATAAACAAGGCGGCTGATCTTCAGCTTCACTAAAGACATTCATGTACCACTCCCGATTTAACCACACTCAGGTTTTTCTGCTTAAAATAGGACACAAGAGTAGTAAGTTAGTAACTAGATGTCTTTATCCAGTGTGCTGGTTTTAGCTGGGGTACGGTTAATTCTTTTCACAGCAGCTGGTATGGGGCAATGTTTTGGACTTGTATTGAAAACAGTGTTGATTATGCAGAGATGTTTTCTTTGTCGCTGAGCAGTGCTTACACAGAGTCAAGGCCTTTTCTGCTCCTCACACCACCCACCAGCGAGTAGGCTGGAGGTGCACAAGAAGTTGGGAGGGGACACAGCAGGGACAGCTGACCCCAACTGGCCAAAGGGATATTTCAGATCACATGACATCATGCTCAGCAAATAAAACTGGGGGAAGAAGAAGGAAATAGTGACCATTACACATGATGGAACCCTGCTTTCCTGGATATGGCTGAACGCCAGCCTGCTGATGGGAAGTAGTGAATGAATTCCTGGTTTTGCTTTGCTTGTGTGTGGCTTTTGCTTTATCTGTTAGACTGTCTTTATCTCAACCAACAAGTTTTCTCACTTTTACTCTTCCTGTTCTCTCTCCCATCCCACTGGAGAGGAGTGAATGAGTACCTATGTGGTGCCTAGTTGCTCTGTGGGGTTGAACCATGACAACCAGGAAGGACTCAGAAATATGAACATTTTCAGTGCAAGTGGTTAAAGAGATTGGGGATAAAGCCACATTTTTTACATATCAGATGATCTGGCTCAAGAAAAAAGATTATCTAAAACAGCAGCAGTATTGAAGACTGGGTCTGGCTTAGTAATTACTTCTATCTCTCTGTAAGAATTTACAAGGCATGTATCCTCCCCCATCCCCTACAATGGTGGGAATTAATTAGAAAGCTCCAGAGAGCTTGTGGCAGCTTTCACAATAAAATCCAACCCTCCAATCAGCCTCTCAAACAGTCCTTTCCTGAGCATCTGGTTCTTCAGCAAGATTAACAAAATAGTTAAATTGAACAGTTAAATTGAATAGTTAAATTGAACAAGTTAACAGTTAAATTGAATAGTTAAATTGAACAGTTAAATTGAACAGTTAAATTGAATAGTTAAATTGAACAAGTGACTCCATGGAATTTTATTAAAACATTTTTTCATCCCTGCAGCGTAGTATTGAAAGTGTTTGTATACTTACAAAAAAACCCCTATTGATGATAAAAAAAAAAGTTATAAGGTAGTTAGCAATTTTTTTATCCAACTTCTGTATGCACCTGCCTTTGATATTGTACTAAGAGTCAGCAGAAAAAAATTGCAACACTGCAAATATATTTTAGCACATAGAACGACACATCTGGGACAGTGCACACGGGTGTAAAGTATCAAATGCTGTGAGACTCCCAAACAGCAGTACTTGCAAAACTAGAAATAGAAATAGGCTAAGATCATTAAACAGCAAAATTCTCCTAAAATAGTTACACAGGTAGGGAAATATTACTTTTTTGCTCACTGGACACTTATGAGTTTATTAGACCTTTTTAAGTACATTCATTAACCTTTCACTAGTCTTTCTGGGAATAAGTGGGTTTTTGTCTGTAAAGGGAAGATTATACTTATTAGGAAAAAAATAATCATAATATGGGGTTTGGGTGGGAGGTTTTTTTGTTTCAATTTGTTTTGGGTTTTTTTCCCAATTTTTACATCTAAATCATCCCTCTTAAATCTTACTGTGTGCTTTGGCCTTGAATGTATACCCTGTGCTGCTCACCCATACACCCTAGAGGGAATGCTCAGTTATTATGTGGTGCAACATGGCATTGAAAAACATCAAGCCTTCTTACTAGAGGTCGTACTGCGTATTTAATCCATGCATAATCCAGCTAGCATTAGCACTATTTCTAATTAATTAAAATTAAATGCACAGATGTAAGAAAAGATTCATGCTGCTTAAACACATGGTAACACAAATAGGGTCATAGGCTGAGAAATGCATATAGATTAATGATTACCTTCAATTTTAGACAGTTGGGGTACACTGTGCCCTCCTCCTCTGTGAATGTTGAAACTCAGAAGGAGGCAGAATGCATGTGTTTTCCCTTCCTGAAGTGCCATACAGGTAATAAGAGTCTCCTGGCTGCTGCAATATTCTGCTTTGAAGTAAATCCCTGTTAAACACGGAGACAAGGGATGACCATCTGTACAATCCATTTTCTTGGAGAGTGCTCAGTGTAACCATTGGGACTATAGCAACCATAACAGCAGCAATTTTGTTGATCCCGCAGTCATTACAGAGGAATAAAAGAATAATTGTATGTTTGTGCCTCTCCTTATTCTCTGGTAGTTACAGTGGGACCATTCTGCCTTCTGACTGGAGGATCTGCATGCCTGACCCTCACCCAATTTCCGGAAATATTTTCAGTAGGCTGATAATAACATATCATCGTATACAAGCAAAGACACCCAGCAGTCAAATCTCTAAGTCAAAAATGCCTCGCTTAAAATACATATCATCGTATACAAGCAAAGACACCCAGCCTCGCTTAAAATAAGAGAGAGTATAAGCATGAGGTTTACAAAAGTAAATAACTCCTCTACTCATAATCCATGAGCAGTTCTGCAAATTCTCATAAGGATTAGTTATGCTTCAATGTGCTTGGGGTATTCAATGTGCTTAGTATTTCAACAGTGGCCTGTTCCACCTGGTCTGAGACTTACTTGCCTACTTGCTTGTGGAAGATATTTCCTTGAGCTCTGCTAGATGGATTAATCCAGTCACTTGGTTAACCTCCTTACTGAAAATTTTACAAAAGCAAACAAGAAATCCCTTACAGAGAAGTTCGGCTAATACCATATCCTCATGAAGGGATACAAACACCAAAGTGGCCAGTTTGAATTAAATGAACTATGTTACTCTCACTGACTTGGACTACCGGCACATAGTGCATATAATGGCTCATCCCCAGGTTATGTCTAGATGAGGAAATAGATTATCTGTTAACGTATTCTAGCTCACACATTTCACAAAAGACATTTTTAGAAGGGTTTTATACTGTGTTTGATACAATTTATGTACCTTTTATAATAAACTACATTCAAACAGATTCCTCTCACGCTTATTGCGTAGTCTCTGCCTGTAGTGCCTTGTTCCTGATTTCATAGTCCCTTACTCAGTTAGGATTTAATTGGTACAGTTGCACTGTGGTCCTGCATTGAGACAAACCTATAAGCAACTTTATAAAGTGATAGATGGATCTGCAATTAAGATTAGTAATAGGAAAGCCCATTAGCTCTAGATGGTTAAAGCAGTGAAGAAAACTCTTTGCTTCCCTTTCATTTGCCTTTACCAACAAATTATAAGTTGAGTCTAGGGCAAACAAATGTTTTTGGACTTTAAAAATCTGCTCTGTGTAGCAATGTCTGGTTTAAGGTTATGCTGCTGGCATCCTTCCAAATACATTTGTAGTTACTATAGGCAGAAAAGTCAAATTTATCACATTTTGTTTGAACAGAGGTCATTGCAACATTGGTGTTATGTATTCTGGAAGTCTTTTAAGCTCTTCAAATACTGAATGGAGTTTCAGTGAACTGGAACAACATGCTGAATCTTATTACATTTCAATCAGTATTGCTTCTAGCTTTCAGATATGTAGCAGGGTTAAAGGTACATACTGAATGTGAACACAATTGTTTCTTTAAGTTATTTTCCAAATTAAACTTTCATTTCCATTTTTCACACCTAAAGCAGAAATATTCTTGCAAATGTTCCACACTGTTTGTACTGAACATGGATATTATGTACTGTAGCATGAATGTTGCATTTCATGCACAGTTCTCTTCAGCTTGTGAGTTGCAAGCCCCAGGGCTGTACAGAGAACACCGACTGCAGCTTTGTGACTGGCCAAAGAGGATGACTGGTTGTCAAAGAGAGTGTGAAATAAATTGGTTCTTCCCCTAGAATCATTGAGCCTTCGATCTGCCGTTCATTTTCTGGTCTGTTGAGGACATTGAATTACAAAAGCATGGACTGTGGTGACATTATCTGCTTCTAAAAAGCTGCTCATACTTCCACACTAATGTCTTGTTCAGTTTGCTAAGAACTTACAGTAGAATAATGTGTCTTTGATTTCAGTTCTGATGAGAGTAACAAAAAGCTTTTTTTGAGCAATTTTACTGGAATTTGTAATGCTGTGGATTCAAGATCTATGTTAAATTTTGCCTTTGTCATTTTAATGATTTCATTTTTTTATTTATTAATTGGACATAATGGGTCTTTAAGCTAAACCAACAAGCTGAGTTTCAAATGCAGCTTATTTCACCATACCTTATTAATTAATTTATTTAATTTACCAGTTCCTTCTCCCTTTCACTAACATGTCCAAAGCACACCTGAGTGAAGATGGCATCTGTTTTCTACTGAATGCTCATTCTTTCCAGAGGAGCTAGAGATGAAAAATATATATGAGAGAAATATTTTTATTGCATTTATTTAAAGAAAAAATATCACTCCTGTCCAGTTTCTAGCATTTTTTTAGTGCACAGTTGTAATAGTCAGGAAAGTGTGAGCAAAACGCTGCCTTTATGTGGCTTTGTATTTATGGTCTCATGTTTTGTCATTTGTCTCAGTAAGTTTTACACATCTTTTCTCTACTTCTGTCTCCTGCCTCCAACTTTTTTTTTTTTTTTTTTTTTTTTTGAGCACTATGAAATGAATGAGCAATGTTGTGAGTTAGGTCAGTAATCTCATCATCTTCTTGAAAGAAGTGAGGGTCATTGCACACTAAATAAGGAAAGAAATTGCCCTATATCTGGCCACTGAAGAAATTACGAATATGCAGACATGAAAAACTAGGCTATGTGAACATGGAGAGTGTTCAATCCCTCCTTCCAAGCCAGACAGTTCTGACTAAAAAAAAATAATAATAATAAAAAAAAAAAGCAAAAAAGAAGCAAAGACTAAGGAATTGATTTGCTCACAGCTCTGTGTCTGGTTGCCCAGAGGGAAAAATGGCAAATTGCCACAGAAAAAGAGTCACAAAAAGGCAGCCAAGAAAATGCAAAGCAAAGGATTAGACACATGTCTCTGGGAGAAGGTAAAGAGGTAGAGTTTTTTTCTGATTGCTAGCTGGAAGGCCTTTTGGATCATTTAACAAAGCAGTGCCTTCCAACATCTCAATCCTTGTCATTTTCTAAGAGCCATAGGGGTGGGAAACCAGCGTGGGATGGAGCTGCAGATGTTTTGGCCTGGTTCCCTACTCCAAGAGAAGATGATCTGTTCCTAAAGCTGTCCTCACAGAGGCTTATTTTGACAGGGTCTTAAAAAACATTTGGAGATAGCTTTTCCCCAACCTCTGTCTGCCAAGCAGTTGCTTTCCAGTGCTAGACCACCTAACTCTCCCCGCTCTTCTGTAGATTCCAACCTAAACTTCCCTTCGTGTAATTTAAAACTATTGTCCTATTCCCAAGAAATGTAGAATATTTATTCCTTTAGTTTCATTCCCACCTTTGCTTGATCTTATTTTGTCTTCCCAAACTACTTCAGCATCTTCCATGTTGTCTTGTAGGTCACGTTGTGTAAACTCTTTACTCTCCTTTTGTAGAATTATGGTACCTTTGGAGGCAAGGTGTCGTGTATAGTTAGTGTAAACAGACAGTTTTGTGTTAATATCTGATGTCCACATTGACATTTACTCCTAACATATCTGAAGGAACAAATATTGCTGTTCTAAAATAATAATAATAAACATTTTCCCTTAGTCGACATTTTCCCTTAGTCATCATTTTCTAGAGGGTGTCGTTTGTGGCAATCTTATCATTCTATAGATATATATACATGAAAATATTACTGCAATGTAAGCTGTGGTGTGAATTTTTAATCAGCCATTTCACGTTATTGGGCTACGTTCAGTCTCTTCCCTCTTTGTCAAATGCAAAGTCTCTTCCCACTCAATAGATGGGAAGTAGGGTACCTTGTACTTAGTGGAACTGTCTGTGCATGCATGCTTACCAGGTGCTGCATGGATCTAATGCTGTACCTTTGCCAGTAATTGATAATTCTGTATTGCATTTACATTCAGGCTTGATTCATCATCCTTTTGAGTAAATGCACATACCTCACTGGTTCCTGACCTTGACCCTGAGTGCACACTGCAGTATAGTTCTTGTAATTCTCTCAAGCCAGCCTGGATGATAGCCAGGCAGTTTCAAAACTATATATATGTTTTCCTTTAGAGCCTTAAATGTAATCTCTGATTAAACTTTTCAGTTTTATATTTAGATTCTATCATAATAAATTGATGTGTATGAGACTGTTTTTGGAGGCTGTAGGATTGCTGTCACTGGAGGATTTTGTGGACAAGTTAGAGAAACAGCTGTCAGTACTGGTTAAGTATAGTTGATATAACCTGGAGGTAAAATAGGTGGCCTTCTTAGTCCATTTTTCCTCTTTTTTTCTTTGATTTTATAATTGGCCACTGAGGATACAGTTGGAAAGTCAGTGACTTTATTCTTCAATATGAATTCTTCTTCCTAAACTAAACTAAAATGTCATTGTTCATTTGTTTGTTTTTTTCCGTGTCGGTAATTTGGAGTGTCAGGATATTTTGTTCCAGCAGTTTTCAACTAAAAACTTCACCTGGGATTTTTTTGGCATAGCTAACATTTTCCAAGGTGTCTTCCAGCAGTCATGTAATACAGACAGAGCCAGTTTCTACATATTATTCATTTGCAAAACACTGCAGAAAAGGAAGGCATTTCCTTTGCTTCTATCTTACTCTGTGGGATCTGTTCTGTATTACAAAAGTGTAAATTAAATTAGAAGAAAAAAGCAATTAAAGGAAATGGAACTCTAGCTCAGCACAGGCTTAATAACAAAGCAGAAAGTACATGCAAATAACCTAAAGTAAAAATTACTGCTGCCTTCAATACACCAAAGCGAGTTTATTTTTATGTATGCAAACTTGAGTTGCTGTGTGCACACCAGCTTTAGGGTTATCTGAGATCAAAGTAACACATAATTTAAGGAGACTTTACTGTCTTTGCCTAAAACCTAGGTTTTTATGAAACAATATATAGAACAAGGAAGAAGACTACCCCTTGGTAAGGCTTTCAGGACCAAAAAATGTGCGTTAAGCATTTGACTGGGATATTATGAAGGGCCTTTTAAATTAAGAACAGCCTATTGCTTGCTTTATTCATACCATGACAATATTCAGGAACATTCAGTGGATTTCTTCCTAGATAAGATACAAATGCTCTGATCAATCCAACTGATATCTTGAAAATATCCTGAGCTACCATTTATAAAGTACTTCTAACGACCAGACATCTTGTTACTATAAACAAATTAATTTAATGTGACTATAGCTGAGGATTTTAGGGAAAGTTTTGCTCTTTGTGATGAGTCCCTAATTTATTTACCTAGGATTTTCCCTTTGACTGAGTGCATTTAAACCGACAATTGTTTTAAGTCCCTTGAAGTCGGACTTTTCTAGTATATTTATATTAGGAAAAAGAGTAACTTTTTAAATTGAGAAAGCTGAGTCTTCCTGCT
>NW_010305629.1:0-36702 GCF_000700745.2 Antrostomus carolinensis | reverse complement strand
AAAAGCTTTATATTTATATTGAAAGTTTCAAAACTTATCTCCTCTGCCTGCTGTCTGTTCCTTTGCCCTTAATATTTGCCCAGTACCTTTCCCTGGTTTCCTTGATTGCCTGAAACTGCATAGTTCCCTCTAGGGAAAGGTGGAATTTGAAGTGCCTTGTGCTGTGTTTTGTGGGCTTTTTTCCTCCTCCTCTCATCAGCTTGCAGATATACCAATTCCCGCAGCTAAGGTAGGCTCAGCTCTTCCCAGCACCAAAGTCCTTCCCAGTAGCTTCTGCACTCCTACCCAGTAAGCAGCCCTCGGGAGCAGCTGAGTAGGCAGCCTTGTGCTCCCTAATACTAATAAGTAATACAACAAATGTGATATATTAGGTTGTTTGTTTTGTAAAACCTTTTTTCAAGGCGGTTTCACTTATATTCCCATTTATGTGGCTTCTCAAATTGCAGAACTGATGGTGAAAAAGATGCTTCTCCTTAAAGGACATCTCAGGTTCTCATTAGAGGTGAATCAATAAGTATTTGGAGAGTCTACTTTGTGATGCAACACACTTCTAGCTTAAAGAGAAACATAAATTCAAATTGCAAAAGTCTTTTTAAAGCGTCATTTGCTTGTCATAGGAATTAATATTTCGTATGACAAGATTATGATAAAATGCAGGAAATGTTTCAGGCTGAGACACATCAAATACCAAGTATGGAAATAGAAATCAGAAGACATCCTCAACACTGGAACTTTTTGTGTGTCTTATTCTTGCTGAATCAAGTAATCATTCATTCCAGTATTATCCAAATAAATACATTTAATAGTCTGACAGAATTTCATACAAGTTTATCTTACTTTCTGTAATCTACTTAATGCTAATTAAAAATTTAACTCCTGATGGCCTTGATAAATTTTAATGTAACAGAACTAAGGAATCTCTCTTAATCAAGAAAAATAACCATCTCCAGAGTCTCACTAAGTGCCTGAAATAGATAGGATGAATCACTGGTTGGACGTGAGTGTTTTTCTCTGTTGATGAGGGAGGGAGCTTAAACCAATTGCATACGTTTAGGCAACTTCAGACATTTCATGTTAATTAAGATGAATATTATTCTAGATGTTCCCATCAAACAAAGATAAGATTTCAGGTTTGTTTTTTCTGGTTGAATGTTAGTGTCATTCTTTACATAAGGATGTCTGAGGTAGAGGGTGGAACGACCACACCAGGTCTGATATTAGTGCAGTGTGAACATAAAGAAAAAAATAAACACAAAGCAAAACTATTATTTTTTATTTGCATAAATATGTTTTTAAGATAGAAAGAAAATGATGTGAAAGTGTATGGTGTGAAACTAAGGAGAGAAAGCATAGGCAGACATTCTAAATTGATGCATTTTCTCCTCAGCTTGCCTGGATTAATACCATGTATGAGCCTTTTGTAAATTGGAGCAGACATCAGAAAAAGCCAGACAAACAAATAAATCCACCTTTGAACAAAATATGAGATAATCCCAAAGACAATATGACACCACATATAGGGGCAGTGGACACACTAGGGGAAGTGTGAAGATCGTGAGCAGGAAAAATCAGCAATTTTTAAAAATATCCTGGGATTCTGGGATCACATCTTAATAACCTGCCTATTTTGGTTACTAGGATTTTTTTATCATTCATAGGTCAAGCACTCAGGGTTCAGCCCAGTGTTCTTGCTATTGATCTATAAAAAAATCTGGCCAATTAGCCAGAATCTTTGTGGAAGCATATTTTAATACATTTTCAACATTAACATTCATGTCCCTAAGCAGGGAGGCAGATATCAGAACCACTAGAGGCAAGGGTAGATCAAGGTCAGCATTTATAACTTCTTTAATGAATTCTGGACCTTGTACCCAGAAATCTTTAACCAAGGGGCAAAGAAAAATTAAAGGAGTTAAAACTTGACCATAACTTCTGTCTGACAAAAGCTTTTTATAACATGATTAATTTTAAGGAACACAGAGACTGTTACATAACAGCAGATTAAGATGTTAAAAGAAAGTTTTCCTAAATTTTTCTATAGTCCTGCATTGATTTCAATCATCAGTCTAAAAACTCCCTTATAAACTGGTATAATTTACAGGCCTTTGAGCAGTTATGTGACTACAGATCTTTAACAAAACTATATGAATTCAGTATTGTGTTTCCTTTTTACCCTGGACAAACAAATGAACAAACATTTTAGATGTATGCTTATTGAGAGAGTATCAGAAGAATGTAAAAATTGAGGAAAGTTTCCAACCAATGAAACACATTATTCCAGGATTTGAGGCAGAACATTCAAAAAGATACAGAATTTGCCTTTGATGTAGTAATTAAATCTGGCAAGCAAGGGAATTTGCTTCATCCAATCTGATGTTTATAGGGACAGATAGTGGTTCTGCAGTTTGGACATGAGAGAGAATATAAAATGAGAAAGAAAAGAGACCTGGGGGAGGAAGTTGTGTACTGTAGAATTCAGAATCAACAAAAAAAGTAAAAGGAGTTGTTCATGCTGTAGTATAAAATGCAAGATAAAATGATACCCAGAAGAACTACTGTACAATGGTTTATCTACCACAGTACTTGCTAAAGCAGTTGCAATATATTCAAATTGAGAATGAGGCTTTGGGCACTGGCATAAATAGTTTTCATGTCTTTGCATATAGGAGGTCAATATTAGCTAAATAAGAAACACTTATCCTTGTAGCCAAGAGGGGCTTAACCATGAAAGAGAAACCTCTATGAAATTCAATGCTTGTTTGTTTTCAGATGCAATTATATGATTTGCAGATTGGGTACAAGACTGGGAAAGATTTTTTTGATTTTGATACACTTTCTGGAGCTCCTGACAAATACAATGAGACAAAGCCAATGGTTTGCATGTATGGTGGGGAAAGGATCACTTTTACCGTCACTGCTTTCCCTTCCAGGCAGGGCAGGCAGAGAGTGAGAGGCCACCCAGGTTGTGAATCACCCATTCAGTCAAAGGCTGGGAGAGTTTCCAGCAAGACACAGAGCAGTTGCATAGCCAACTGCCAGATGAGATGGGAAGGAGAAATCTCAAGGTGTCCATAAGGAACTGTACTGATTTTTCCAAACTACCAGTTGCTCCGAATGAAGGGAGCTATCCCTGCAATATTAGCCTTTAATTTTCATTCATTTAACTCTGATCTTTTCATAGAATCATTGAATGGTTTGGGTTGGAAGGGACCTTAAATATCATCTAGTTCCAACCCCCCTGCCATCAGCAGGGACACCTCCCACTAGACCAGGTTGCTCAAAGCCTCATCCAACCTGGCCTTGAACACTCCCAGGGAGGAGCATCCACAGCTTCTCTGGGCAACCTGTGCCAAAAATCTTGTGACATTTGGGATGTATTCCTCTAGGGAAAATGATGTAGGCAGCTCTGCCTGCATAAAGTCCCATCACAGCATGGCCAAATGTTTAAAAAAGAAAAAACAAAACTTGCCTTTCAAATACTAAAGGGAAAACAGATTGTGGTTGCCCAAACAGTTATTGAGAATAAGACAGAGCAAAAAAATATTAAGAGCATTTAGACAATGTATTCATAGCCTTTACTGTCTCTCTGAGAGACAGCTGCCAAGCCTAGTTGGGATTTTAAATGCATCTGTGTGGTGCTTTCTAAGTATAACAAAGATATTTTAATCAATGCAGATAAATATTATTTGGGGGCAGAAAAATGGTGAAGAAATGGAAAGATTATTTGGGGGCAGAAAGATGGTGAAGATGGCTCCTGCACCCCTAAGTACCCTGGGATATTGAGAAATCCTCATAAAACCTAACCCTACTATAAAATAAGTGATGAGCTCATGCACAAGACTGGATCAGCTGGAATAAAATAAAGTATTTGTTCAAGACATTTATATAGTTTCCCTGATTTTTATCAACTAGGTAGTACTCAACAGCTTACTGTAGCTCTTATATGTAGTTTCATAAGGTAAGCCTTTAATATTGAT
Organism: Antrostomus carolinensis; assembly: GCF_000700745.2. Lineage (NCBI taxonomy): Eukaryota > Metazoa > Chordata > Aves > Caprimulgiformes > Caprimulgidae > Antrostomus > Antrostomus carolinensis. The sequence goes on along the minus strand of NW_010305629.1, from coordinate 32,725 downwards.
GTTTGACAACAAATCACATGCATGACTTTAAGCTGCTCATAGTAAGACTGGACATAAATATATATTTCAAGTCCCAGCTATGCCAAGTGATCCAAGAGCCTGGTGGAAAACAATAACGCAGCGCCTGCTACTGCATCAGCATGTAGTTCTGTCTGCCAAGTTTCTCTTCTCTTTTATGTCAAAAATTGATAATAAGACTTGCTAGCACCACTGCTACCTAATAAGATGTCCACTGAGGAGTTGCTGATATAAAAGAAAACTGAAAATCTTCTAATTTATTGCCTGTAGCTGACACAAATTCCTAAAAGAACACACGGTGCATATATTTTTGATGGGAAAGAATGGCACACCCCCCTGTGACAACAAAAGCAAAAGTCTTTCTTACCACAGAGACAAATGGATAAAAGAGCAACATGTTCTCTCAGTGCAATAATAGCAGAAGAACAGAGAGAGGACTGAGTTATCTGTTTTATCTTCCAAGGTTGAAGACAGAAGCAGCTCCAGCAGCTTGAAATACCTGAGCCTCAGGGAATGCCATCACCAAAGTTGGTGGCCCAACTGCTCCTGATGTGCTGACCACCTTGCAAAGCCTCGCTGCAACATGGGACAACCATTCACTTAATAAGTACTCCAATTTCTTGTACTCAATAAGTTAGCAATAGGTACCCAATTTTAAATTCTGTCCTTTGCTAGTTGTGTTTTCATGCTGCTAAACTGGGAAAACCTGATAAAAGAAAAGGCATATTTGAAGAGTTCTGATATGAGCTATTTGGCACTGAGGTCATGAACAGCAGAAAATCACAGTCACAGAATCACAAAATGGTAGGGGTTGGAAGGGAGCTCAGGAGATCGTCTAGTCCAACTCCTAGATTCCCTACACTAGGTTACACAGGAAAGTGTCCAGGCAGGTTTTGAACAAATACAAATCTCCAGTTTTTTAAGAACATTTATAAAATATTCTTTTATCTTTTTATCAGATATATCTCATATCTTTCATATAAGTAACACTGTGGAAATGTAAACTCCATTCAGAGCCGATGATGTAAATTCCAGATAAGAAACACAACTTGTGTCAGCACACCTTCAATTGTGAGATAATTAGGCAGGATACGGTAGTCTGCAAAATTAACAGAGCCAGGGCAAGGGTTCAAGCTCTGGCCTCCAGTTATCCATTTTGTTTAATAGTAGTGATGAGGTGAACAGGTCAGAGCCTGTTCTCATTAGTCAGTGTGGATGAGGCTGCTCTGTATAGGGATGCACAGGACGTGCCAGGATGCTCACCCTTAGGCTGACCACCTTCCCTGCTGAGGTTATCTACCTTGTGCTTACTATCCTCATGAATGCATAGCCATGAGATCACAGCTAAAAAGCTGATATACCATTCTAATGAGGTCTATAGCTCTCCTTAAGGGTGTCGGTGCTTGCCACTACCTGGTTTCAACACTTTCCAGGACCTTCCTTCTTCTCACAGATCCCCAGCAACTAATGAATTTAGACTCAACCTGTGCCCTTTTATCCAGGTGTATTGACCTCATAAATCTCACTGTCTCATTAGATTTATGTTATCATATTTGTTACTGTAATGAGTCAATGATGACCACTCTTACATTGCAGATATTAACTGCCAGGCAAAATGTTTAGGCAATTTTCTTAATGAGGTTCTTGCTTTGAGTCCAGGATAACAATGGATCGGAAGTGCAAGCTTTGCCAAAACACACTCTAAAGCTACATTATTACACAATGGTGATAAAGCATTTATGGAATAATTTTAAATGATGATGATCATCATCCACTTAGTTCAACACATTTATTAGAATTGCTATTCAACCATTAGCTATCTGAATCCCTTGGACAGAAAGATAAAGACTCATTTAAACATTAAAATTTCAGAATGAGGCCCTAATGACCAAGGAGGAAGCAAAATCCTATACCTGCTCAAACTGTGGTGATGAGAAATATCTGAACCCACAGGGTTATTAAGACATCAGATAGGTGATTGTTTTTCAGTTGTGCTTTCATTTATTGTGTATCGATGAGGACACTTAGTATTTATCTTTATTCATGAAGTTCAGGGGCAATCATCTGGAAATAGTAATTTTTTCCTTGGATTGTTTACCAAATTTAAAATAATTAGAATCTAATGTAGGGTTATCTGCTTCCTCAAATTTCCTGCTGCTCAGTACCATCTACTAGGTAGCAGAATGTATAATTATCACTCAAGAGTGCTTGAATAACTTCTGGTAATTGGAATTTCAGTAAACCTTGCCAGGTCATCTAGCCATATCAGGGAGATATCTGAGTCATTGCTCTGTTGACAATCAGCTGACTTTTTTCAGATGGCAAAGTCACTAGATGAGTTTATGTGTTTCTTCATGCAGTGGTAAGGATATCTTATTTGAAATGCTTGAGATGTTTACTATTTCATGCCCCTGTGACTGTTAATGCATACAGCAGCCCCATAAATCCTGTGGGAACCTTAAAAATATCTGGTTATTTTTACCTCACCTATCTTTTCTGGAGTGTATCTCAATGTAATTTCCAGTGTAAAAGAAGCCTTTATACACAGGTATTAAGACAGTTATTAAGACAAATAACTCTTTTTTTTCAAGGTTTCTATTAAAACAAGCACAACACTATGTGGCCTAAGAGAACCTTACTCAGGGCATTATGTGGTTCCCTGTTAGCATGGCCTGGTCTGAGTTCTGTTACACTCTTTTATAGCTCATGCCTTGCTATGGGTAGCTCAGGATCCCATGGTTCTGACACAACATACCCTCTCCAGCCACTCTTCCACTTTTCTGTTTGGTGAGGTACCCAGGCCCATGGGAAACTAGTGTGGTAAGGCTTTTCCCATAGTTCCTACAGAGAACCTATCTGTCTTAAAGGTAGGTCTACACATCAAAATATAAGTGCGCGTATGTGGCAAGAATGAGGTGGATTTAGCCTTTATAGCACAGAAGTCATGGAATGATGGTACTAACTGCAAAAGAGGAAAATCATGATAAAGGTTAAAGTGCTCCAAGTGTGACAGAGCTTCTGGGGACCATGAGTACACATTCTTGTGCACAGTCTGGGCATAGAAGCATGCTGCAGTTTTATTATATGGAGATCGTTATCTCATCTACTAACATTAAAATTAGCAGCATTATTTTAACTTGAGTTTAAATACCATAGTCTCACCTTCATTTTGTGGCCTACAAAAGAGGAAAGAAAAAGTAATTGTTGTGTTCATTCATAGCTAAAATTCACTCAAGTAACTATTTCCAGTAATTCTGGCTCTATTTTAGCTTTATCAAAACTGTAATGCCAACTAAAAAAAAAAAAAAAAAAAAGATATTTAAAAAGGGAAAGCTATCAACATTAATCTTAACCTCCACATTATGCTGCTATGGTCTGAGACTGCATTTCTGTATTTTTTGTTCCAAATCACTTAGGTTGACCTTCCTATGGATGAGAGTTAAGAAAACCCACGCTGGAAAATTTCTCAGCAATACAGAAGCCATATGAATCCTAAATAGACCTCAAGTTTAATGATTTATCCATTTTCTGATTATATTGTTTATGTGTTGTTTTCTTGCATGTATCCTATATATGCAGTATGTATGTCAAAATATATCATTAGTAAGTGTTGGCACAAATATATAGCACTTTTGTATACCATAAAAACATGGTATATTTGTAGGATATTTGTAACAAACACAGTAAGGAAGGATAATTTAATTTTTAATGTTCCTTGCCAATGAAAGCATTGTGCTAAACTTCCTACAATCTGAGAATCACTACAGATGATGTAGCTCTTTATTTTTTCCATTAAGCCAATTATTTTTAAAGGTAATTGACTAATTGCACCTAAATTCTATTTTAATGTTATTCCATGTCTTATTTCTGCTGGTAAGGGTATCAAGAATATCTTGGTCAGCATAATATGTAGGACTATTACAGCTTACAAAGAAAATCAGTTCTCCTTTAGAAGCAGTTTTTGTTTATTTGTGTTGCATAGATAACGAGCGGTCGCTTACAACTACATTTGACAGCATGAGGGAGAGGATCTTAGCATCTGATCTCTGTCTTCTAAGAGATTTGCCTTCCTTTTCCCCTCTGGTCAGTGAATTGCTCTCCTAGGACAGCTGTAACAGGGAGCCTGGAAAATATGGCGCTCCTAGTAGAGAACAAATGATAATAAATAGACTTTAGAGTGAAAAGGGAGGGTTTTGTTTTATTTTTGCTCAGAAAATTACCATATTTACTTCAGCACTTGACTGAAGTGTCCAGCCTGCACTAGGTGCTGCTAAATAAGTGGCAAAAAGGTAGCTCCTGATTCCCTGATGCTAAACCTTTACGTTTGCCACAGTGGAAATTACAGCAACATAGAGCTGCTCTGAATTAATGATTAACTTGGCTCTGGTCTCAAGTTAGTGTGGACCTAAAACACATCAGCTCCTGGTTGGCAGGAGCCTATGAAGCAAAACACATAGGAGAGAGCTGTGTAAGTGGACAGTGACTTCCTGGGATCTGGGTGATCCCTAACAGGGCATTTCTGGTTGACCAGGGCTGCATGGACACTATGGTGGTATGTAAGGAACACTCATGTTAGATTACTTGCTTGATTTAAAAAGCTGACTACTCTCTGTTGTGCTCTTCCTAATTTTTCTGTCCTCTAATCATGTAATGTCTCTTCTGGATGTAGCAGAGGAAGTGTGTCCCAGTATTATTTGGCTTTTTCTTTGTGGGGAGGATGAGCAAAAGGATTTTTACTCTTCATTGCAAGCATTCTTACTTTAAAGAACAATGGGAGCAGTGAGACCTGGCTAAGATACAAATAAGCCATGGAAGAAAAACCTAATTTTTTGTGGAAATAGATAATTGCATTTAAAAGTCTCATAAAAATGAAAAAAAAATAAATTTGAAGCCTTTGGGCTGTTTTAAACTAAGATTTTGAATGAAGAATGCAATTTAAAAGTAAAAAGACATTTTCACAGTAAGTTTGAAAAAATATTTGAACAATTAGCATTACATATGAATGTAATAAAAATGCACTGCAGAGGGGCCAGTAACAGTTTAGAAAAAAAGAGATGCACTCTTAAGCCAAAAAATAAAAAAAATCTTATTTATGCTCTGGGTATGCATTATAATCTGATCCTAGAAAAATAGTGGAGTTGTCCTGAAAAGATGTGATCCTTTTTGTAGGTAGTTTACATCATGTGATTTTACTCTGGTGGTAACTTTTCTCATTCCCTTGGGTAACACGGAACTTCAGGAAACTGAGTCTTAATATCTAAGTTTACTATTAATTATATGTGGTAATGTTTGATGCTTTCATGACATGGGTGTCATAAAAATAATGCTAAACTTTTCTGACAAGAATTCGGTGGTGTTTCATGTGGCTAGAAGTAGCTGTCCTCTGGCACCCTCTTCCTAGCTTCCAACCAAGACAAGCTTGCTGAGGGTACAGTATCTTACCCAAGGCATTGTCACTAGTTTTTCCCACTTCTATAGTTTTGCTCCAGATAATGACACAAGACAAGTTCAGGGCTCCTTCTTTAAAGAGTTACAGTGAGATACAGTTACTTTCCATTGTCCAGAAATCCTACTTTAAGATGGGTACCAGGAGAACCTTCCCAGGTGTTATACTTAGATATAGGAGACATGCTGTGAGAAGGCAGCTGTTCCTGATGCAGTGGCAATGTGAGTAACTGATACTCAAAGAATACTCCAAACACTTGCAGGTTGATTGAGGATACCCACCTTTGTGTTGTGCTCTTTCTGAGACACCTAACAAAGCCGCACAAGGGCAGCCTCACAGGGCGACTTACCTGGGAATTAGAAACTGTCTGCTTAGGTCCACCAATTTGCCCATCCTTGTTACAAAGACTTTAATGAAAGGCAGATTGTGCTTTTGTTCACCATAAGCATTTAATGTCCCTGTGTATTGGGTTTGTGTGGTCAGGTTTTGGTAGCAGGGGAGCTATGGGAATGGCTTCTGTGAGAAGCAGCCAGAAATTTCCTTTATGTTTGACAATCAATGCCAGTCAGCTCCAAGATGGACCCACTACTGTCAGTGGCTGAGCCCACCAGTGATGATGGTAGCACCTCTGTGATAACATATTTAAGAAGGGGAAGAAAAAGCAACTGCACAATTACAGCCAGAGAGAGGAGTGACAATATGTGAGAGAAGCAACTCTGCAGACACCAAGGTCAATGAAGAAGGAGGGGGAGGAGGTGCTCCAGGCACTGGGACAGAGTTTCCCCCGCAACTTGTGGTGAAGACCATGGTGAGGCAGACTGTCCCCCTGCAGTCCATGGAGGTCCATGGTGGAGCAGGTGTCCATCTCTAGCCCATGGAGGACCCCAAGCTGGAGCAGGTGGATGCCCAAAGGAGGCTGTTACCCATGCTGGAGCAGGCTCCTGACAGAACTTGTGGCACTGTGGAAAGAGGAGCCTATGCCGGAGCAGGTTTGCTGACAGGACTTGTGACCCCATGGGTGCTGGAGCAGTCTGTTCCTGAAGAACTACACACCATGGAAGGGACCCACACTGGAGCAGTTTGTGAAGAACTGCAGCCTGTGGGAAGGACTCACAGTGGAGAAGTTAATGGAGGACTGTCTCCTGTGGGTGGCACCCCATCCTGAAGTGAGGAAAGAGGGTGAGGAGTCCTCCCCCTGAGGAGGAATGAGCGGCAGAAACAACATGTGATGAACTGACTGCAATACCCATTCACCATCCCCCTGTGCCGCTGATGGGAAGGAGGCGGAGAAATTGGGAGCAGAGCTGAGCCCAGGAAGAGGGGAGGGGAGGGGGGAAGGTGTTTTAAGATATAGTTTTGTTTCTTATTATCCTACTTTGATTTGATTGGTAATAAATTAAACTAATTTCCCCAAGTCAAGACTGTTTTGCCTGTGATGGTAGTTGCTGAGTGATCTCTCTCTGTCCTTATCTCGACATGTAAGCCTTTTGTTATATTTTCTCTCCCCTGTCCAGCTGAGGAGGGGAGTGATAGAGTGGCTTGGGGGGGCACCTGGACTTCAGCCAGGGTCAACACATCACACCCTGGAACCACAAGTCGTTTTGTCCTTGGATCAGCTCTTCAGACAGCTCATTAAAGTTAGATGCTGCAAATGTATAAGAATTTAAGCACTGGGCTCCAGTAAAGATTATGAGATATTCTCAGAAGGAAAAATACTGGTTATTGTTTCCAAAGTTACTTTTCAAGCCATGTCCTTTCATTAAGGCACTGAAGTCCAAACCGTTGATACTGAGCTGTTATCAAGGCTTAGCCCTTGAATTTACTAGCCCACGTAGTATGCTCAACTGGAAATGAACCAGACCCCTGTAAAACACTAGGTAAGAGTTGGGACTCCTCATTCATTCAGAAACTTAAATTATCAAAAATCAAATTCAGAGGAAAAAGTAAAGCAAATATCCACCTCTATGAGCCAGGATGTTACTCCAGCTGCATGAGCTTTGTCAGTGTGAACTTTCATTGGGCGTTCAGGAACAGTTAATCAGGACAAAGTGGTGGATATTTGGGCAGCAAAGGATGTGCATGTGTTTTTCTCTTGCTGGAATTTATGTCTATAACATAACATCCTTCTAATCTGTGACTATGAAGAGAACTATTTTGAGTGTGGTTCAGTGTTTAATGACTTTTTCTTGAGCTAAAAGATGAGTGTTCATGGATCAGCTCCTTAGTCCAGTTCACCCCATAACTGCATGAATGGTCATGCAAGCATCACACAGGGGTGTAAAAATTGTTCAGAGAAGCAGAGGCATGGTGGATCAATTAAAACCTATATTACTACCAGGGTGTTCAAAATATTGGCTTTGGGGTTTTGACAAGAGGCGCTTCTTATCTGTGCTTGCACTTCATTTTCAAGTGCTCACTGATAGAAATATGGAATGTAGCTATACTCTGTACAGGAATCCAACATGACAGGTTAGGTGGCAGAGGCATTTAGTTTCCAAAGTCACATTCATAGCTCAGGTTGTCTGAATTCAGACAAAAGATTAAGGCAAAATTAATGTAAATGCCTGGCCATATCTCCAGGTACATGATATGTCACAGCATTTCTTTTCTCATAGCAGCAAAAGGTTAATTCGCATTACCTTTTTCATCACTATGAGTTGTGACTTCATTACTAGTTTTCATTTGACTATTTGTATTTAAATTAAATCCTAATGTATTGAAATTATGTTGTGAGGGCAAATACCTGCTGTTGATCAGTGGTAGAATCGCAACGACAAGATTTCTAGTCTTTAAACCTTCCTCATGTCAGAAGCAGGAGTAGTAAGGTGCAACCTAGAGAGAATGAGAACAATTTTGCTTATAATTTAATTTAATTATATGCATTTACTCTTTTGAAATTTTAGCAGAAATTTGCTTGTGAGCCTGCAGGTGAGTCCTGGCAAACCTGAGAGTGAGACTATGGCCTTGTGGCCACATAGGATGAATAACTCTGCCTGACAGGGATGTGAGGAGGGGTTGCACAGCAAAAGCTATCTGTGGCACCCTTAAAAATTACAGTATTTGACTATACAGGTATACATATGCAGTATGTTCTACATGTACAAAGACATGTGATGTAGCATCCTAGAATGATTGGTAAACTTCAGGGGCCTGGGTTAGACCCACTTAAATCTACTTTTAATGGTTTAATCCTAATTAAATAAGAGGCAGATAAAGACATGGGGCAAAAGCATTTAAAACATTTTGTAAAAATACTTCATGAATATCTCATAAAGAATTTCATATTATAAATGCTTTTTGTGGAAATTTCTATCTCAAGAAAACTATCTGAATTTAAATGTGGCTGATAACTTCTTTGTGAGTAATGAAGCAAGAATGCTTAATGTCTTTATCAGGTACCCACAAAAATGGCTTTCCATGAGCTTCGTTGATCGTGATGGAAAAACTGTATCAGCTAAATATTCATCTTATCAAATATAAGCACAGTGAAGCATTGAGATTTTTAGCTTATCTTTTTATTAAATGATGTATCTGCAAAGTATGATGCTTCAGGTCCAGAAGCCAAGCCATTTCAGTACACTGCTGTAGATGTACTAATTAGCAGCCATCCCATAGTTGGATGAAAGTTGGAAAGAAACAAGCACAGTTTCTTTCAGACTAGGTAGCAGGAAAAGTCCATTTTAGAATCATAGAAACATAAAATGGTTTGGGTTGGAAGGGACCTTAAAGATCATATAGTTCCAACACCCCTGCCATGGCAGGGACACCTTCCACTAGACCAAGTTGCTCAAAGCCTCATCCCACCTGACCTTGAACACTACCAGGGAGGGGGCATCCACAGCTTCTCTGGGCAACCTGTGCCAGTGTCTCACCACCATCACAGTCAAGAATTCCTTCCTAATATCTAATCTAAATCTACCTTCTTCCAGTTTGAAGCCATTTCCCCTTGTTCTATCACTTCCTGCCTTTGTAAAAAGTCCCTCCCCAGATTTCCTGTAAGTCTCTTCAGGTACTGGAAGACAGCTATAAGATCTCCTCAAAGCCTTCTTATCTTATCTGAACAGCCCCAATTCTCTCAGCCTGTCCTAATAGGAGATCGTCCTGGTGGCCCTCCTCTAGACTTATTCTAACAGGTCCATGTTTTTCTTGTGTTGGGGGCTCCAGAACTGGACACAGCACTCCAGGTGGGGCCTCACAAGAGTGAAGTAGAGGGGGAGATTCCTCTTCCTTGACCTGTTGGCCACACTTCTTTTGATGCAGCCCAGGATATGGTTGGCCTTCCGGGCTGCAAACTGTACATTGCTGGCTCATGTTGAGCTTTATATTTCATGAGTTTTACATTTGTTCTGATCCTCATCTTCACTTAGACACAATCACCCCTTGCCTGGAACTAGTCTGTGATTACAGACAGGGAACATGAGCACAAACTCTCAAGGGTACATTGTGTCCCAGAGAAATAGGAACCTAAATATTCAAAGCTATCACTTTTCTAGCACCAAATTTTCCATGTTGTCAGCCTTCCAAAAAGAGAAATGGGATACATTAGGTAGTTGTTCTGTGAAATACAAAATGGGATCTTTTATACATAATTCTTACCTCTCCAATATAGGTGAGCAAACTGAAAGTGTTCTAGTGGGCACTCATTAAGTGTGAGGTAAAAATATGGAATTTGGGGGAAAAAATAAGCTTCAGCCTGTAAATCTGCTTTTTAGTTTCCTCTTGTCTGCAACTTTCAAGAGAATAATCAGCAAGCTTTCAGAAAGTGCTGACAGCTATTGAAAGATCCTTCTGGATCTGGCACAATGAAGTGCACAAAAGCATATGACATGAATAAAGAATCCTTGTTTTCAACATGAGTGGAAACATTCTGGTACTCTAAAGTCAGAACCTTACCTAGTGCACATCTGCCAAAGTCCAATGTCTTCAGCACAGCAATACTAATTAATGCCACTCTCTTTTCAGCAATTAATATTAATCTTATTATTTGACAAATATAAACAACAGAAGATTAAAAAATAAGGACAAAACACACACCCCACACCCCCCACCCCCCAAATTATGGTTCTAAGGTCATGTTTTTCAATGGACGAGCAGTAACTTTTTGCTTTCAAAAACTGCACGGTTCTGACTCCGACCAGTTTTCAGTATCTTACAGTAATTTAGCACTTTTTTCCACAGTAGTTTTGTCTTTCATAGGACTGAAGGAACAGCTGGCAGAGATGTGGATTTACTATCAGTGTGACTAATTAAATCAATATCAATATTTAAGGAATTTCTTCTGTAATAGGCTATATGAAATGCCTAGCAGTAGAATTATTTGATAACAATTAATCTCATGGTTGGTTTGAGAAAAAAAATGAAGGAAACCATTGTCTTAATAGTCTATTCTGTTGATATAGGAGATATTGTGCAGAAATAAAAGGAAAACTTCAACCCTATTGAAGCCAGGGGTCCACGTAAGAAAGAATGAAGTCTGAAAGCATTTATCTTTGGGGCGGTGAGGGAGCACACACACGTCACTGGCTCTCATTTCAGTCTCCATCTCAGGTAGGAGATGATCAAACTCTATGAAGCACAAGCAAGACCTGAATTTCACTTATTATTCCTAAGGACGCTTTCATGAAGTAGTGGTGAAGAATGACTACACACTTCACAAATGATCCTTGTGACCCAGCCCACATCTCAAAGCCCTGAGGAATATTCTTCTAGTGCACTTCCTCCTTTGAAGTGTTCTGTAAGTATTTTCTTAAATATGGGTGAATAGATGGGCTTTCTCCATCTAATTAATCTCAGCTAGTCTCCTCTTTTCTTCCATTCATTTTTCCAGTTCATCAAGTAAAAATAATCCTGCTAAGCCACATGGCATTGACATTTTCCTAATCTAAATTTTATATTAGGGCTTTTAAATCTCTGGTAACCCAGGCAGATTTAAGATGAGGGCATTAAGTGAGATGAAACTTTGGCTGTCCATCTTAGTTTAAAATCAACCTAGCGCCAGGAGCCAAAACATTATTTCCAGAAAGCTGAATACAAGCCAACATTTCCTGAGACTCCTTGACCAGGTACAGGCTTTATTTAACATAAGAATCACCACTTCTGCACGGAAAATGAGCTTTGCACCTAGCACAATAAATGATTCTTACTGTTATGAAGAAGTTGTCTCCCTGGAGAACTCAGAGGAAGAAGGAGCCTTGAAAATCCTCCACAGGTCAAAACAGACATGGGCCTTGGGTCTTACTCGCTTATTAACAAGAAACTCTTTGCTGTATTGCCTGGTGAGTAAAGTCAAACTACATTCAAATCTGAAAAAATGCCCTTAGCTCCTTGGCTCTATTCCCAGGTACAGCATACTAATCAAAATTTGCCTTTCATGCAAAAATAATGGATATAAATAATTTTAACTGTTAGTGGATTCGCTCCTGTTAGTGGTGGCCTTATTCTGGCAAACTTGTCAAGCTTAATAAGAGTTTAAATAATTAAGTAAAATTTCTGCTTGAACTTGCTCAACTTTTAGCTCTAGAAAACCTGTGGTCTTGGAGAATTAATTGCCCGTCAACTAACCAAAGGAACAATAGAGTAAGGCAAGCGGACAGAGGAGAATTAGAGTTTATGTACTGCTTTTCTCCTTTAAGGAGCAAGTGAAAATGGACCTTACCTTGAACTGCTTTCCTTCCAACTTAAGGAATCTACAAATCTTACAACGTGGAATGAGAAAAAGTACATTTCCCTTAAACAATAGAACTATGAGTTGACCAAACTTAAAGTGACACAGAATTAAATCTTTAATATTACAAGCAGAGCAGAAGGATCACTGGCCAAAATACTGTCTTTCAATCCATCTGTTCAGTTTAGTAAGAAGGCAGACAAATGCTGAGGAACAAATATTTGTTTTCTTTACCCATAAGCTCCTTAAAGAGTGCAGCTACTGATAGTCTGTATTCATATTTTTAAATATTCTTCTGGTTTTATTTTTACAGTAGCTAATACCTACGGGTATTAGTTTCATTATGCCAGAAAACCGTGCTCATGAAGTTATTTGGAACTCAGGTAAACATACAAACAGCAAGATGGAACATTTTTCTCCCTCAGCTGCTTCAGAAATCCAAGAATCCTGAGAGCTTTGCTTTGCAACCTCATCTCTCTTGGACATTAAGATGAGTCCAGCCATAATCCTAGTATTGTACATAAACTATGTGCATACAGAAGTCACAGAATTCAAGATTAGAATTCCAAAATAAAGATAGCAGCTTTACACCAGCAAGTCATAGTGGATGAATCCAAATTAATATACTGCATTTTCTGTACTGGAGACTCTATGCTTATGAAACGATTGAATGAAATGATGAATTGAGCTCCTAATTGCCTGGTTTGGGTTGTTTTATTCCTCTTGAGATGTCCAAATGTTCTTTTCCTTGACATAAACTGTGACCTTGTCATCTATGTGATATAGTGAGGAGTCTCAGCCCTGTGTATTTTGTGTCTCTTTTCACTTTTCAGGCTATTATTCATAATATGATCATTGGGGGATGAGTCCTTCCATACTTCATGTTCCTAACTCTGCAGTGGGTAAAGAGAATTGTCCATCATGGCTGAATGGTTGGAGAAGGGTTTCAAGGCATGTTATTCCCTCTTCAGAATATAATATGCTTCTTACACAGATTGTCCTTATGCTGAAGGTCTGAGCTATAATGGATCAGGTTCAGAGATTGTAGGTCTGCTAAGCTGCAGTAGTCGAGGATTGTCTTGATGTCAAGATGGAATGTGCCTGGCAGGCAGTCCAGTGAACCCAGATTTCGGTCACTAAATTTTGGGTTATGTGATATGTGTGGTGTTTTTTACTATTTTTGTACCCTCACATAAAGCAATCTATGGTTAAAGCCTGTGTTCCTCTACACAACATTGCTTGTCACTGTCTCGCAACTTCATGCAGCTACAAATCATGTGCAAATGAATGATTCTGCAAACATTAAGAAATGTAGGATGCTGAGGGAACAGTTTTTAAAGCATGTCCAAAAACCTCGATACAATCATCAAGCAGACGTGAAGGTCATGTTGCTCTGAAACAGTGCAGTCAGGTAGCAAAGACGGATGACTCTGAAGCACCAGGGTGGCCAGTGATGCTGTAGACTTTAAATAAGAAAGCTTTCATGAGTGGTCACCCAGAAACTCAATACCAGATGCTAGACTATACGGTTTGAGACCTAAAGTTTTTGCCATCTTAGAACATGTTCAGAAAGAAACTTAACTCTTCAGATTCTGGTTTCAGAAACCATATCACTTCACCCAACACCTTTAACCACAGGTTAAACACCCACAGACTCCTGCAATTTCATTATTAGATGTTGAAATCAGCTAATATACACACTCAGGCTACCACCAACAGGAAATGGAGCTCAGTTCTGCAACTGAGTGATCGCAACCCTCATCTTAAACCCTACTCAGGCATTGACTGTACCTTAGACAACCAGTAAAACTCAAAAGTCAGCATAAAGCATTTAAATCTCTTGATTACTAATATCAACAACCTTGCTTAACATCCATATAGTGTTATAAATATTTGTGTGCACATGTGTATATATGTTTTTTCCCAAACAGACCATGGATTATTCAGTAAGTAAAAGAGGCTAGGAATAATTAGTGGCATATAAAAATACAGTATTTAGAAAACTGATTTTAAAAACCCCTCAGATGCTGTCTGAAAGTATGTGGTTTGTATGAGTTTGCATGGTGATGGCAGGCTACGGCAAGTGTAATGAAGGCTGTATAAAAGCTTACATTCTGGATATAAAGTTTTTTCTAGATGGAGAATACTGATAAACTTATCTTTCTCAATGTGTAGGTGTAGAGATAGCAATATATGTGTGTGAAAAATAGAGCTCAATTTTTTACAAATTTATCTTTCATGAGCTACCTGATGTGAGCTAGACCTGTAAATAGATCCCAAATTAGGTAAGACCTTGGCTTTGCACAATGGAACAAAATTCCTACAAGATCCTGTTGTGATGAGCTCAAACTGACCAGAGTATTGTCCCAGATTCTTCTGTGATTCTCTGAGAGTAAAAATCTTCTTGGCTTGTTTTCACGTGACTTCCATTTCTGATAATAACATATCTCTCTATATGCACCCAAATCTCCAAAGGCAATTTCAGCATGTCTGTAAGACTAAACAAAAAACGTCAACTAACATCTGTTCCTGTACAAACTCATAAATATAGGAATAATCAGCAGCCAGCTACAGAGTTATAAATGTCACCGCTCCACACTAGCAGCATTCTGACTCCTAATTGGTGAGCTTGCAAAGATCAAGTCTTTTCGTGCTCCAAACAACTACGATCATATTGGATGTTTTGACAAGAATATTGAACAGACCATTCTAGTGTTGCTATAAGAGGTTTTCATTGGTTTGTCAAGTCATTATTTGTGCTTGGTGGTTAAAACTTGAGTAGACATTATGGATACTTGTCCTTGAAAATACTGATCAAACTAAAGCTGTTCCCTGAAGCATCTTTCAGCCTTTCTTTGATTAGGGAGTATGTGAAACTGTACTAACGGGAATTAAGCTTTTAAAATTACTAGGTCCAGTTAATTTGAGATTAGAAATTCTACTAGTTTTGAAGACAGCACTGAGTTGCTCTTTTTTTTCTTTTCTTTTTTTTTTTCTTTTTTTTTTCTTTTTTTTTTAAGTAGTGGAAGTGCTGTAAGATTGGAACAATGCTTGTTTTAGCATAGGGCAACAGGATAATCATGTAGGTCAGTTAAGTGAAATTTACCGTAGGCAACATAAATTACAAAGCTGGTAGGGGATTAATCTAATAAAGAATTAAAGGTGAAGAATGTAATTAAGGTCAATTAACATTATTTTTTTTGACAAAGAAATCTAATTTTCTAAAGAGACAGGAAATCAGGTTAATAAAGGTAACTATGTTTATACAATACACTTAAGACTTCATATGTAACAAGATAATATCACAACTAAAAATCCTGCACATTTAATGAAGAGCCATATAACTTACAGATCTGAAAAATGAATTGTCAATAAAAAACAATAACCAAAGTGGAATGTTTCAAATTTAATTTGTCAAGAGATCAGAAGTCCATGCTAGAAAACAGTTTTGTCATAGTTTAGGAAAAAATATAACAATAAACCAGTTTAAATTCTGCCTTAGAAATTTTGCATTAGAAAATACAGTTACCTTCAAGAGGATAAAATAACCTCTTCAGTCTCACTTAACTGCAGGTCTCAGGTAAGCTAAACTTAAAACACACTTTTAAGAGAGTAGATGAACAATCATTAGAGCAACCAGTGAAAAAAAAAAGGATCATTTTTCAACAAAAAATAACATATACTTTGTACAAATTTACAAGTTAATGGACTCAATGTACAAGTGTGTTAAAAATTAATTACCTGTGATTTACAGAAAGCCAGGCTAGTGGTTCTAATGGTCCTTTCAGCTCCAGAATCCGTAACTCTAGTAATCTATTTTCAGCCTATATCCAGAGTGGGCCCTTTTTTAAAAAGTTCTTTAGATTAGTTTACTTTAGATCTTTTTCCCCTCAATCTGAAAGTTAAGATCTTGGAAGACCTCTTGGAAGGCATGCAAGACTTATTTTTACTCATTTGCAAAATGGGGAAAGGGGACATCTCATTTTGCACACTCAAGGCCACACAATGCAGAAAAAGAACAATACAATGTAATCAGTTTCATTCAGTGGCAAGAAGACCTACATAATGGTCATTCTTTTACTCATGAAACTGAAATATTTACAATGTTTTCTAACCTCAGTTCGGCTTTGCTGTTGATTGATCACCATATAATTTGTATTTCTTTGTTTCAAGAAAAATTCAAAAGCTGTAACAACAAAAAGGAAAAAAAATCATATTAATTGGAACAGCTGTTCTTTACTTCTAGAAAAAGAAAACATGAAGAAATCTACTACAAAGTATATTTTACTGTTAAATCCTCTGATCTTTTATGATCAGTTGCTGCATACTCCTCTATGATGATGAACACCTACATTTACTGCTCATAGAAATTGCAAAGAAGTGTCAAGGAAGTTGAGAAATGTGGAAAAACATATGCAGCACTATCTTACTTTCCTTATAGAGAGCATTATTGTGACAATTTGCACTTGTAATAATATTTATATTGGTGTGGAGCAATCCAGAATCAAAGTCCCCAAAGGGCTTATGCATGTAACTATTGCAAAATCATTACAATCCTCTGAAAATATATTTCCTCAAAGCTTTCCAAGAAACTCTACATACACAGAACTTCTTCCAACAGTCTTTCTCTTACTTCCATCTTTTCTTTACCATTATTAATAAATAAATTATACAACAGTAGCAGAATTTATGTCCTCCATTAAGAGATATATTTATATGCACATATTCAGTATTTTTTAATGCAGTATAATTTGCTGAAAGTTTATGTTAATTAGGAAATATCCTGACATTAAAATTGACAGTAATTATATGAACAACATATAGACAGGTCTGAAAAAAATTTCATCAAGCAATATTGTCTTCAACCGAGCATCATGAAGCATGCTAGTCTCATTTAGTGCACACCTAATAAAAAGGTGTTGCGAAGATCAACACTGGTCCTTCTGCAGCTCCCTGAAGCCATCACACAAGAAGCAGAAACATACTAGTTAGTTATAGTCTTAGGTACTGCAATTTTTGCAATAACCACTTGAATGGGAACCTCCTTTTTCTACCTAGGAGTCACAGAACAAAACATTAACTAAAAGATCATCATTATTTGTCTTTTCAAAGGAACGAAATAGCAATAGCCTATTCTCATTTGTCCATGGCTTTTGGATAGTTCGGCAAGACATTTGGGTGACAGGTTTTTTTATATTTTAGGAATTTCTATTTCCTTTGTTATTGAATGCATGCCTTTCATTTACTGTGGTGTTGATTGTTTTCTTTAAATATAGACACTAGTAGCAGGAAATAGAAAACAGTTATTTTGTTTTCTGGTTCTTTGGAGTGAAATTAATTTCTTCTCTGCATGTGGTGTTTGCAGACTAGATAGGGACTGAAGGGGTCCAATGCATCATTTTTTTCAGTTAGCTGGACACAGAAAGCTGAAAAATTAATATAATTTATTTGAGCTGCAATCCATTTAGATGATTGTGAGCCACAAACACAAAAGGCTGTTTTATGGTCACACCCTGTAATCAGCATATTTTAACTGGCCTGGCACAAGTTAGTAGTAAGTAGTGAACAGCCTAGAAAATAGACAATTGCTTTATCAGTTTGCACATGGTAAGGCTGATCTCTGTCTTCCTAGTGTCTACACCTCTTACCCTGAAATTTCTCGGTTTTAGGTTTTGAAAATACATGTGTCTAAGGAATAAAAGAAAGCATGTTAGCCTGAGCTGTGGTCTCCCACTGTTGACTCAGGAGGCCCTGGGTAGCCTCTCTTATGCCCACTCACTTGTTATTTTTTATGGGCTATCCACCAGATGAAGATAGAGCACTCACAGAAAAATCAAAGTAAACAGAGTAGAATATTATGTCTATCAGCAAGTGAAGGACTGATTTTGAGCAGATCTTTCAGCATTCAATTAAAATGAACACAATCTATATAAATCACTTCTGTGAAAAACCTTTCTTATCTGTCCCTCTCTAGACAGTAATGCAGCTGCTTTACTCTCTAAAGTATATTTCCTGTTCTTAGCAATATGTGATGGATTGCAATGTTCTTTTCTTCAGACATACACTGATGAACAGTGAATAATGTTCTTCTTTTATAAAAGAGGTCTTCAAAAAAATACTTCTTAAACTATCAGTATATTAGTTGCCATTTGAGTCTGAAGCAGATGATGAATTCATTTCCAGGTATTTTCTCCCAGGGACTCCCACTACATATCTTATAAAGTGTACAAGATTGTAATTGGTTGATCATATCAGAAATTTAGGACTGAAGTCCTCACTGTGACTGAAGTTTTAGGAAAAAAGCAACAATGATGTTTCGGAAACTAGTAAAAATTAAGACAACATGAAGGAATGTTATTGAAATGAAATTTGTTATAAATATTTGCCAAAATCTAAATTAATTTAGATTTTTGAGGGTCAGCTTGCAAGTTGGAACTGGAAAGACAAATGCTACTTACAACTCCTTAGTAATGGTGAAAACATGGATAAAATAATGTAAAACAACACAAAACTGTTCTGAGAGTATGAGCTGAGTAAGCCAGTTTTTAATTGTTTACTTAATTAAGTATCATAATAAATAAAATATTTTATTTTAAAAATAAAAAAGTTTTTCACCTCCGTCACCATTAGTGCTCTACCACTATGCTCATCTCACTGACATTTTGACATACACACTGTTGCTTCAAGTACTTCTACAGATACCAGATTACTGCTGTAACTTTAAGAGAGATTTCAAAAATAAAACCTCCTTTTTAGTTTCTCCATTACTTCACCCGTGGGATGTTTTCTCATCTCAGGGTCAAGGAAAATTAGGCACTTCAGAAAGGAGCCATTGAGCAGGAAAGCACCCTGTGCTAATAAACAAGAAACATGGAGGAAACGGTGTGTTTTGAAATCCTGTGCCTCAGTAGAGTTGGGATGCCTGGTCCAGATCTCCTGGGAGGTGCCTCTATCTGTTTGGGACTCCCAGCCTATAGCTCTGTGCTGAAGCTGTAACCTTGAACTATTCTTTTCAAGAACAGAGCAAATCTGCTTTATTGAAAGAAGCCATATTGTCTCTACAGCATGATGGTTAATGCATTCGGCTGGAAGACATGTGTTGAGTTTCTATAGGATATTAACATATAAAGCAGAAAGGTCATAAAACATATTCTTAAAAAAGAAAAAGAAAAAATAAAAAAAGTTTCAAAGGTAGCAGTTTTATTTTTACAACGCTAAATATTCTGTATGTCATTTTTGGTCTTAAAGCTATGCATTTTGGGGTGAGGAGGGGTTGTGCTTCATTGTCATTCAGAAAGAAAATAATAGTTGAGGTGATACAATGAAAATGCAAAGAAACAGCCTAGATAGTTATAGGTTTAGATTCAGACCTTAACTTTTCTCTACTTTATGGCAAGAATCAGCATCTGCTGTACCTATTATTTATGTATTAACTGTCAGTAGAGATTAAATCAAGTATCTGGAGAAAGGAAGCTATAAATCTTATCAGCTCAATTGAAAGTCACTTCTTGTACATCTGGTGGTTTTAGTAGGTTACATTTTCAGTGCATCAGACAAATCACACAAAATCCACTGGTCATTGGTTTACATCAGGAAGCTGCTGAGCTGTCAGTGTGTTTTCTTGCTACAAGCAGGTGTGATTCAATAGCAAGAAGAAATTTAAAGTGAAAACATGGTGGGGTGGGGGAAAGACATCTGTTACTTATGAAATCGAAAACTTACCAGTGTTTTATTTTTGGCATCTAGCTTTAGAGTCAGACAAGCTGGCTTGTGGTAGAAGATCATGAGCTTGGGTCTTTTTTTTCCCTTGTATCTTGTAAAAGAGGCAAAATCCTAGTCCTACCTCTACTGATGTTCATGTCACAACTTGTCTGGTGCAGAAGATGAAAGAATTGGTCACAAAGGAGAGAAGTGATGAGTATCTTCAACTAGTATTGAGATTTAATTGCTGAATATAGAGCAATATATTCTCTGAAAATACACCTCAGAGAACCTTCACTTTGTTTTAAAAGGGTGTATAGTGTCGGCTCCAGAATAGTAGTTTTCCGTGTCTCATGTAAACACATCAGTTGCATGTGTTTTCTTCATATGAAAAAACATAATGCTAAAGGCTTCTTACTTTTGCATCTAGCCTGTCATCAGCCTGAAGGGTGTACTCCTTCAGAGGGAGGAGACTTTCTTCTGCAAACATGTAGCACTAACCACTGTTCTTATGGGATGATGAGGTTTGTTCGTAAAACTCTGTGGAGGATTTTGAAAGTGTAGATATATGATTAAATGTCCAGTGATTCAGTTGGTTAAAACAGTTACAGTCTCCCTTTCAACCAAATCGTTGCCTTTGTTCTTCATAACCGATCAGTATTATTTTGCTGCAAATGCATCAAAATAGGTAAAATGCAATAAGCATATAGGAAAACATGAGGTAGATTTATGTCTAGATCCAATAGGTCACTATTTGGGTCTATTTATATTTTTAATTGGGTGCATGACTTTGTCAAGTAAGAATACCCCTTGTCCTTGCTGTTATTTAATTTGGCCTTAAGCATTTCATCTGAATGAAAAATATGCATTTACAAATGGATTTCAGAGGGCTCAAGGGATTTGCATGTAAAGAAAAGAAAGCCTTTTTTCTCTTGCTAACAAGTATGACTAGACATTGTAGAATAAGATTAATTAACATGTGTCCTCGAATTACCTGATAATGCTTGGCAGAAACAAATCTAATCTATTTTCAAAACTGTGAAATATCAAACTTTATAAAAATGACACAAAAAATCCCTAAAAACTATATTTCTGAAAAACTACAAACCATATTTTAAAAAATGACTTCTTTTCACTTACTACTGGAATTTCATCAGATGTTGGTTAATATTAAGATATAACTTGTCTACTATTTAAAATGATATTTGTTTTAAATGTCTATTTCTGATACATGTAGAAATAGATTACATATTGAAATTAAGAGACAGGTAAGTCACTTAAAAAAGTATTAATAAGATTCAGTTATGCAATAATGCTAGCATTCTCCCATTAAGCTTGCTACTGTCTTTGTCCTGTGAATGCATATTTTTTTCTTTAATGCTATGCAGAATGGAAAAAATACATATCCTTTCAGCAATGTAAAACAAAAACAGAAAATAGTATGAGAAAAATGCTTGTTTTATCTTAATGTATTTTTTTTAATATTTTCCTAGAAATTACTCCCTTTTTGTAGTTTTTTGTACAGGTCAGTTTTAAAAAACATGTTTTTGAAAGATTAGTAATGATTGATTAGTAAAGAATATCTAACTTAGTCCTTTGCTGATACTATCTCTATCTTTATTGATTTTGAAGGATGTATTTCTTCATCCATCTGCGCTGTAGACACATTGTTAGTTTCCTCTAACCTATGTTTAACCACTCCAGGCAATCTTTCCATAGATTGTGCACCATATTGTGAAATATATTCTGAATGATTCTCTGACTGTTATTTGCATATCTACCCTTTTAGTTTTTGGTACCAAGAGTTCAAAGAGTTTAAAACATTAAAAACTGCTCTTTAAATTTGGGTCAATAACTTCATGGGAAAGAAATTGCTCCCCCATCTTAATTTACTTCTAATACAAGAGGTGTTTCTGAAAAATTTGCTCAAATAATTCATGACAGCTCTGACAGGAAGATTCCCAGCTATCATCACCATGGTAGGAACAATAGAAACACATTTCTATCCTCTCACTTTTGTTCTATTGTTCTTCTATCACATGGATCTATTTAATCTATTTTATTTGCAGTTGACAGCTCAACAGAAAAGAGAAAAAAAAAAAAAAAGCTTGAGTAACTTGAAGTTTCTAAGAGACAGAGAAAAAAAGGGTGAAATAAAACTACAGTGTTCGTGTTCCAATGGTTATAGTTCTCATTCAGAACATTTTGAAGCAAAATCAAATCTCTCAGTATTTCAAAGGAACAAGGGGTAAGGTCAGATGTTTAACAAGTGAAGTAATTGGAAGCAGTACAGGTTGTGAAAGACATTAGGGGATCTATTAAACACCAAGGTGATGCAGTCATGAAACAGGTTAATATGATTCTATAACATTTTAGAAAAGATGCTCTGCTCTGTGATTTTCACTTTCTGAATACAGGGAAAAAAACCTAAGAAGGGATGTAACTATAAATACTTCAGCACTGTTATTACTGGGGAGGATAAAGAGCTATTAAATTTAAAAGGCAATACTGGCACAACTGGAAATGGTTGCAAACTTGAGCTGAATATATCTAGTGTGAGAATTAGAATAGGTTTTCTAACCATCAGTGTAGTGAAACCACCTTTTAATGCAAGCACCAGAAATACAAGACCTAGCTAGTTTTTACAAGGAACTCTAATAAATGTATTCCCGGGATTATACATTACGACTGCCTACCACGAAAAAGGAATGGACTTGATGTGAGGAGCACCCTTTGCATCCTGGAGTCTTAATTCCAAGAAAAGTAATGCAGATACTCACTGTCACCAGATGAGAAATCCAGAACTCTAGACAGGCAAATTCTGTCTTCTATTTTACTCTATTTTTTTCCAGATAAATTCTGGAAGATGGCAAAGTCATGCCATTGTTATTAATTTTTCAGGTCAATTCTTAAAATTCAAATTCCCTGGAATGCTGTAATCCTTTCTGAGGGCTAGGATATCATCTCCAGTGCCTGTTCTGCCATGGGTCAGCACTGTGCCCTTGTGGTGACCTATTTGCATATGGGGCTACATTTACAAAAATGATGTTATCAGGTAACGCATAAGGGGACGCAGAGGGAACTGGAAGGCAAACCTCATTACAGCCTTCCGTAATCTGGTGGGAAATTTTAGACACTGCAGAGGCAGACTCATCTCAGAGGTGAGGAGCAAAAGTGAAAGCACTGGGCAGAGATCACAAGCTGCAGCAAAGAGAAATCAGCAGCAGCTGAAGAAAGACTTTCACACTGGGTTTGACTAAGCCCTGCAACAGGTTTCCCAGAGATCCTGGAATCTCCACCCTTTCCATATTTTTCAAAACCTTCTCTAATTTTGTAATTTTCTCCACTTCGAATAGGAGTTAAAGGCTCCTTTCAGACTCCATTATTCTGATTCTCACTAAGAATTGTTCCCAAATTTATTTCTACGGTGATTTTTACAAGTACACATGTGCACCATTTTTCAGATGCCCAACTTAAAACATATAAAGGTATTTCCATATACACAGTTAAAACACCACTTTTGCAAATCTTGCCTTCTACCCATTAGGTCTGGTAATTTTCTATCGTCTAAGTAAACCTCTTACAGATAATTCAGCTGAACTGATGAACTCTGAGTCTGAGTTTGCTAAGATTACACAAAATAAGCTTCTTGGTGATTTTAAGATTTGTTTATCTTCTTAGTTGGTTTTCAGAGTGCTTTTAAAAGTTACAAAAATGTTCAGTTTCCACATTACTAGTTAGATTTAAGGCAGCTGATGGAATGCTTTAAAAACTAATAGAATCTTAATTTTTATCAAAAAGGTTTCCATGAAGGGAGTTATATTAGTAACAGCTAAAAAGAGTACCTTGGAGTACCTTGCTAAAAATCTTACATAAAACTTAAGACAATCAGTGATATTCCTTTGCCTTCCCCTCGCATCACAACAAACTCATTTCCATGAATTACTTTTTGTATATCATAATGATACTTTTGAAAACACATTGTTTTGGTTTTTGAAGTTTGAGATTGCACAAAATGCTAGATATAAATAATAACATGTGAAAAAGGAGTATGCCCAGATTCTCCAAAATGTTGTCACTGTCTGTCATTACTCAGTTATATGTACTGTAAGTACTATGAATATGTTACAATAACTTATTTTTTTTCTCTAGAAAAATCTACAGCCTTTTGACATCAATTACTTACTAGCTTTTGTTGAAGTCAGAATCAGATTTTGACAGTGATGGGTACCATATTCTGGTGATTTGAGATTATTTCATTTGCATAACCTTGAACATACACAAGCTAGTTAGAATTACCTCAAAATAGTTTATGAGTTGCTTTTTTCTTCCTAATTTCTCCAAACAGTACACAGCTAGCAAATGGGTGCATCATGGGATTTATTTTCTCTGCTACTTAACTCACAAAATGAAACATCTTGCATCAAAGCAATTTCACTGTACTTTATTTACTATCAAAGAGTGTAGTGCACTAGGTCTATCGCCTTTCCAAACCTGGCTTCTTCTCAATGTCAAAAAAGTTACTAAAATTAAAAACTTCACATGTAATCAGCATCTCTCCAAAGCTAGCAAAAATCTGAGAAATGTATATGTACTTATCTGTCCTTCAGAAGGGAAAACTACTTGCCCCCTACATAAAGTGAGCCTTAATAATCAGAAATGATTACAAGCAAAAGTTGTCATCTATTCAGAATCCATGCTATTTAGCCTGACATAGTCTGAAGTTTGACATTGTTGTCACTTTGTATGAAATTTTGGATATGTTTAATGAAATGAAATTAAGGAAGACATTATTAAATTATACTGAATGTTACTGAGAGTATCTCAATGTGATCAAAGAAAATTGAAAGTAGGTTTGTTCTCCACTCTCTGTATAACAGGACCGGTAATGGAAGCTAAAGGAGTAAATGGATTAAGATACTGGAAATGGGATGATATCATTTTCTGAACTCAGTAGACTGGCCCTACTTGCATTATTGAGGTGAATCTCTGCTGAGCTTCACTTTCCAGTGTTCAGGATACAAATCTCACCTCACTCTCCTACAGATGGCTTGGGCGTTTAAATGTACTTTAATGCAAAAAGGCTTTTTAGACTATTTGCAAAATGGCAAAAATAAATCCCCTGGCAATTATAAAGATGGAAGAAATTCTGATAAATTACTTTGAAACCAAATGATCTAAATATACTCAAAACTATGTTTTATGTTGTGCTTCAATTTTGGTTTTCCTGGCTAAAAACCATAAAAAAATAACAGCATGCTACTTCAGTATTAAAAATTACAAAGTGTTTTGTGTAATGTCATAGAATGATTTAGATTGGAAAAGACCGTTAAGATCATTGAGTCCAACCATAAACCTAACACTGCAAAGTACACCACTAAATCATGACCCTAAGCACCACATCTACATGTCTTTTAAATACCTCCAGAGGTAGTGACTCAATGACTTCCCTGGCAGCCTGTTCCAATACTTGACAACCCTGTCTATAGGAGACTCCCACGATGACAGCTGCCTTGTTGGCCTTCCCCCTGATTCATACCCATACATACTCAACCCTATTGTCACCATCATCAAGCTTGAGACCATCAAAATACTCTCTAACATACAGGGCTCTCCCACCGCTGCTCCTTCCTTGCTTATTCCTTTTGAAGAGATTATAGCTGTGTATTGCAGTACTCCAGTAGTGTCAGGCAGCACTCCATGTAGTAGTGAGTCATCCCACCATGTGCCCATGATTGCAGTTACATCATAGGTTTCCAGCTGTACAATGACTTCCAGCTCCTCCTGCTTGTTGCCCATGCTGCATGCATTGGTGTAGACACACTTCAGTTGGGCTATTGATCCCACAACCTCTTCAGGGGCAGAAGCCCTTATTCTTACATGACCATTCTCAGGTGGCATCGTGTTTTCTAACACATCAATAACCATTACATCCTTGCTGCCACATGGATCTCCATCCCCTACCTCCACTGAGATGGCAAACCAAAGGACCTCACTAGCACAGCATCCTTCAAACACTGTCATGCTTGTCTCTAGGGAACCTGGTTTTATCCCTTCTCCCCTTCAAGTCTTAGTTTAAAGCTCTTTAAATGAGCCTGTGCAAGGATCCTTTTCTCCTCTTTGAGACAGGTGTAGCCAGCTGTCACCAGCAGGCCTGGTGTCATGTAGACTGACCTATGACCAAAAAATATCAATACAAAGGGTCTCAGATAAGCTTTATTGTGTAAATCCCTATATAGATACTGTAGGGAATTAAATGTCTGCAACTTCTTTTGATCACACTGATAGAAATCTATCTCATTTTTTGCTAAAATAAAGATTGAAAAATGTCAGAATGCACACCCTAACTGTATGTTGATTTTTTCTAATGTTGGTTCCGACCACATTAGCTACAAGGTACACTGGTAGGGCCTGTACCAGTCTGAGCCATATAAGCTGACTAATAGTTACGTACTTTACCCTACACATAAGGGTTACCTAGATTAAGTAGACATTAATTCCAGCAGAGAGGTAAGAATATCTCTGCCAACTCTTAGAGAATTGTGTTATCTTGAGAATATATTCTTAGTCCCTCTCCTTGGTGAAACTGATATTTAATTAGTTGTAATTACTTAACCACACGGAGAGTTTCACCGATGAAGAAACCTGAGAGATTTATCCTCTTAAGAGTTAATAGCTGAAAAATAGGGAATAGGAGTGGTGAAGACTTTGATCCCTAATGAAGCAGTGATTTGTGAGTCCTCTTTGTTATTCCAACCTTTGGTACCAAGGCACCTTTGAAAAATCTCATTGACTATTTGCTTCTTATGTATCTAAATACCATAAAAAATTTGGACCCTAAGCTCTCATCACAACCAAAAATCCATCAGGAAGTGGGCACATAATTGCTACTGTAGCTTAGCTTTGGTTTTTGATCTAAGAATCCTTCTTAAATGTCTTTAAAATTGAGCGTAAATTTGACTTGCATGGATAGTCTGTGAAATTTGGATAAATCTGCTCTTCTTAGTCATATGACTCCTGGTTATTCATAGTCACATTTCAGATGCTGGTACTTAGCTTGATGGACATTAATTTGAAGTCTCAGCAAGGTATTATTTAATACATGAATAAAAATAGTAGATTCACTTAAGAATCACTTTCTTTCTCTAATTGAGTTACTAATAGATTGCTGTGTGACAAGGAGAGTGAGTTCAGTCTCGACTATCATAGAATCATAGAATGGTTTGGGTTGGAAGGGACCTTAAAGATCATCAGTTCCAACACCCCTGCCATCAGCAGGGACACCTTCCACTAGACCAGGTTGCTCAAAGACTCATCCAACCTGGCCTTGAACACTTCCAGGGAGGGGGCATCCACAACTTCTCTGGGCAACCTGTGCCAGCGTCTCCCCACCCCCACAGGAAAGAATTTCTTCCTAATATCTAATCTAAACCTCCCCTCTTCCAGTTTAAAGCCATTTCCCCTTGTTCTATCACTACCTGCCTTTGTAAAAAGTCCCTCCCCAGCTTTCCTGTAGGCCCCCTTCAGGTACTGGAAGGCCTCTATAAGATCTCCCCAGAGCCTTCTCTTTTTCAGGCTGAACAGCCCCAGCTCTCTCAGCCTGTCCTCATAGAATTGGTGCTCCATCCTTTGGATCATCACACTGGAACATGTTACCCAGGTAGATACCCCATCCCTGGAAACATTCAAGGTCAGGTTGGATGGGGCTCTGAGCAACCTGATATAGCTGAAGATGTCCCTGCTCACTGAAGGGGGATTGGACTGGTTGGCCTTTAAAGGTCCTTTCCAACCCAAACTATTCTATGATTCTATGATCATGAGCTCTCATACAGGCTGTTATTATGCCTATGCCATGTGGGCACAAGACTCATATTCTGATTTGAATTCCTAATAAGATTTTATATCTTAACAACTCCGGTGGTGCATCCAGGTTGTCCAGACCCTCCATCTGTGCATCAGACTTATGTCTCCTCCACAGATTAACATACTAAATTTATGATGCCATCATTTGGAAGGCACCCAATTTAAACTGCAGATATTAACCGATCTTTGTGTTATAATCTTCTCCTTTCCTGAATTAACTTCTTTAACTTTAATTCTTAAATTCCCAAATTAAGAAGCCTATTATCTCATAAGATAAATATCTTGACCAAAATAGAAGACTATGATTTTACAAAGCTGTCATGGTTTTCATGTCACTCAAAGAGCACCTTAGTATTTTACAGCACTCAGTATTCATTCACCATGAAAACCAAATCTTCTAACATACATTCAGGTTTTAACTCAAGATCAAACCAAGAATGAACTCCTGCTTTGTGAAGATTAGATCTGTGCCCCTGGTTGCCAATCACAATTCAATATGCTTAGGATGTACCCTAATTTTCCATTTGGCTACTCAGTAACATCCGAGTTAACCTGCTTAGATTTTGACAAGTCAATATGCAATGTCACATTAAATTATGTACCAGTTCTTCTAGACTATTTTATAAGTGGTGTTATGGGATTGTTAAAGGCAAACAGAAAACACAGCTAGTAAGTAAAGCTAGGAATTTATTGCTAGTATAAATAAAATCTTAACAATGTAATCAACAAGATATTACTAGTGAAGAACTATTTTTTTAATGGAAAAATAAAATAAAATAAAGAAAACGTTACAGAAAATAAATTTCAAAATAATAGAGTTAAAATTAATATATGCAATACACATAACTACTTCCTGGAGTCTATGTCTTTCTTTCATGTTATGCATGCCCTTTCATTTCCTCTTAGAATCCTAACATTTATTATAACCATTTAATGGTACTGATGGAATATACAACTGGTCATCACCATCCTATGTCCTCTGCCAGGAGGTATGTGCTATTGATATTGATAACCTCCTCTTCCTCAGTCTATGATCTACCCAGGGTAATTCTTATCTTTGCCAACAAGTATTTTACAACTTGCTCTTTCTTCATGGGTCTGCGAGTCCATGTCACTTCCAATTTATTATATATGGTGATTTTATATAGTTGCTCGTATTCATTCTGTGTTCTATTTTTCCTAACCCTATTCTGACCACTGGTGAGATATGATAGCCAAGAGGTCTCCAGTGCCAGCTTGTGCCTTGTGCCTGTGTATTGCATCCTTTGCTCCCACTTCTCAAGGCCTCAACTACCATATCTCTTTTTCTCCACAGTCTTATAAATCTTATTCTATGCAGTATGTGTAGTTCAATACTATCTGTATAAAAGCATGGTTACACCATGTGAAGAAAAGTAAAATAAATTAGATACAGCCACCAGACAAATTGCTGTTACAGATAAACCAAGTATAAACAATGCTTTGGACAGGTCAAGACAAGTTCAGATGGAGCAAGCATCACATGCTTCAGTGCTGAGGCCTTCCAGAGTCAGTACAAAGCTTGTATTTGTTACCAGGAGCGCCACTACTGCAATTACTCTGCTACAGTGCCACGGGATCAACTGACAATCACAGACAAAAACAGAAACCCTAGCACTGCAAATATTTATATATGTATATATATATATATAAATATGTACAGTGAGTCTGTGAGTATAAAATGCTACTATCTCTACAGGACCTTGTAGAGTATAGGATTATATTTGTTCTGTTTTCTATATGGCTAAAGTCTTCGCTATAAATGCAAATCCAGCACCTTGATATCTACAACTAGCTTTACTCTAAATTTTGCTTGTTATTTAATGCCAATAAAGCTATAAAAGAGATCATGCTGCAGTTTATGAGCTAGTAAAGTAATATCTTATTACAGAGTAGGAACATACCTTGCTTACGTAACCAGAACAGGATGCTATTTGTGAAATACTTATTGGAGGAGGCCATGTAGAGTAAACCTGAAACAATATTTGATAATGAGTCCTAGCAGAATATCACAGTCAGTATCAAAGCTAGTTCATATTTAGTAGGGACAGTTACACAACCAATTCTCGGCAATAGTGAGGTCCCTTAAGTCTGTTTATGTATAGACACTTGGTAAAATTGTACCGATTGGCTCAAAATCACTATTTCTGTCTGGCCGTTTCACAAGGAGAGGGACCTCAGACTGTTCCACTTGATTTGTTCTGGAAATAAACTAAAGCCACTTCCTATGTGTAAGAGAATGCTACACAGGTGACTTAATATCACTTTATCACTTTTTCCCTATTTTGATAAATTGTAACTCGCTTTCTCACACATTTCAGTGTTGACAACCCATAGCTCATTACAGCATTCCTAACTTTTGTTGAATTCAGAAGCTGTTATAAATATGTTAGTGACTCAGAAAGAGCTTCATTATTTTCACCTTAATGAGTCATCACATTGTTTACACATGAAGTACAAAAATAATGGAATGTACAACTAATCCAAATTTTCCTAGCATAATTGTTAGTAACACATTGTCTAATAGTAAACCACATTTTGTGAAGATATTGTTTCTGCTGAGTTATTTAACAATCAAACATCAGGTATTTAATTGTTATAATAAGTGAAATGTAGCTTTATAGTGCTAATGGTTGTAAGTTGTGGTTGTGGATTCTAGATGGGTATTTTAGGACTTAGAATCTGATAACATATTGCCGTTAATTTTTTGCACATAAAAAAAAAATTCCCTTCTTTTTCCCCAGCTGCATGCCCATTGCAGTAATAAATGACACGATATTTGTTTTTTATAGTGATAATACAAACTGTATAATCAAGTACTATGTAGGTAATCTCTTTTACATTCACGTCTAAATTTATTTCAATGGGCTGGCTATTCTGAATGAATACCAACTCTTTCATCAGGATACTTACACCATTAGTTATATTTACAAGGCTAGAAACAAAACAAGACAAATAAGACATTCAAACCAAACCAGTGACTAGATAGATCTGAAATAGCCATAAGTGCACTTTTTGAGAAAGAAGCTGAGTTTACTGCCATAAATAGTAGCTCTTAAAACAGCCATTATTGTGGCCAACTAAATGATTCATTAGGGAGGCACTGATGAATGAAATATCCATAGGGGAATACAGTAGAGACTTGAAACAGTAAATTGTGTAGTGCAACAGATTTGGGCTTACATACTTACCTACATTTTCTGTAATACTTTTGCCAAAAATGAAAGCTGGTGCTCTGGTTTCAGGAGACACTGAGAAGGTAGAGATACTGAATGCTTTCTTTGCTTCAGTCTTTACATCTAAAAGCACCCCACAGGAATCTCAGATGCTAGAGGGAAGAGAGAGAGTCTGGAGAGAGGAAAACTGGCCCTTGGTTGAGGAAGAACTGGATAGCCTAAACAAAATCAATATACACAAATTCATGGGCCCCAGTGGGATGCACCCATGGGTGCTGAAGGAGCAGGTGGAAATTATTGCTGAACTGCTCTCTATCATCTTTGAAAGATCTTGGAGAAGAGGAGAGGTGCCTGAAGACTGGAGGATAGCAAATGTCACTCCAGTATTCAAAAAGGGCAAGAAGGAGGATCTGGGCAACTACAGGCCAGTCAGCCTCACCTCCATCCCTGGGAAGGTGATGGAACAGCTGATTCTTGATAACATCTCTAAGCAATTGGAAGAAAAGAAGATTATCAGTCAATATGGATTCACTAAGGGGAAATCATGCTTGACCAATCTGGTAGCCTTCTATGATGTTATCACCAGCTGGGTAGATGAGGGGAAAGAAGTGGATGTTGTCTACCTTGATTTCAGCAAGGCTTTTGATACTGTCCCCCGCAACATCCTTGTAGCAAAGCTTAGAAGGTGTGGGATAGATGAGCAGATGGTGAGGTGGATTGAGAACTGGCTGATGGGCAGAGCTCAGAAGGTTGTGATGAGTGGCGCAGAATCTAGTTGGA
Source organism: Antrostomus carolinensis (assembly GCF_000700745.2). NCBI lineage: Eukaryota > Metazoa > Chordata > Aves > Caprimulgiformes > Caprimulgidae > Antrostomus > Antrostomus carolinensis. The sequence continues at coordinate 1,059 of NW_010305629.1, read as the reverse complement.
GGCCTGTAACTAGTGGTGATCCCCAGGGGTTGGTACCAGGTCCGGTCTTGTTTAACGTCTTCATCAACGACCTGGATGTAGGGATAGCATCCACTCTCAGCAAGTTTGCTGATGATACTGAGTTGGGAGAAGTAGCTGGAAAACCAGAAGTCTGTGCTGCCATTCAATGAAACCTGGACATGCTCAAGAGTTGGGCCGAAAGGATCCTGAAAGGATCCTGGAAAGGATCAAAAAGAGCAAGTGTAGAGTGCTTCTGTGATTCTGTGAAAAACAACTTAGACTCAAATGCTGTCAAGAAAGACATTTTCAAGCACATGAGATTTTATTTAAATCAAGAGTCTTCTGCCAAGATATCTTAGCAGTTACAGCTATTTCTAGACCAGTGGCTTGGTTAACCATTAATAATGAAAGGGCACAGGTTATGAATACTTTACACAAGCAGCAGAAAATAATTATTAGATGTAACATTGAAGTCCACATGGGAATGTGTAACTGCTTGTGGGCATTCAGTACTTCCCTCCACTGAAAATTCAACAGCAAAATGGGCTATTTAAGGGACAGGATTAATGCTGACTAATAGTAGAGAACTCAGGAGACTAGGTTTGAGTCGCAGTATGGGCAAGATGTTACTATAAGCACTCTGAAAACCTCTCTGAACAACTTTTCTTCTTCCTGAGAAGCTTAGTAAGAGCAGCATCCCACCTTTAGCACAAAAACATAGACAAGGTGAATTGCTACAGTATTGTACATTATATATAGGATCTCTACATTCTTCTTTGCTGTTCTGCAGTGTCTCTCCTTTCCCTTTTCATATGGAATCTCATACCTAGGAAGAAATGAAATTTTCCATAGTCTTTCCATAGCATTTCAAAGCTCTGCAGATTAGCAAGAGACTTCTTTAGCTAGTTTCTTAATTGGTTACCCATCCTCCTACACTGCAGAAGTCCAGAATTTTTGGATCACACAAAGTCTAATTTCAGCAGTCCGGGTTTACCAACAATGTGATTGCAGCAGATGTAAAGAGGTGGGCCTCTGCTAACTTCATGAAGTTCAACAAGG
>NW_010305628.1:56893-92432 GCF_000700745.2 Antrostomus carolinensis | reverse complement strand
AACCAACCCACACAGCTTGGTGTCATCAAGTCATGTTAAACTCATGCTCTGCTTATTTGGATATTTTGAGAACTCTCTTCATCCTCCTGTTAATGGATCTATTTTTCGATTGTTGTAATTCATTTTATCATAACACAAAATGCTTATAAATATTTTTTTGCAAATATGTCTATGCCTTTAATATGGGGTATATGTAATAATTACATTGCAAAGAAGTTTATACTTTTTAATACATAGAAATGTACATGAACCATATAACCAAAGGAGAGAGAGGGAGAGGAGTAAGGGGAGTGAGGAGAGGGTCACATGAATGGAGTGAGACTGACAGTGGCCTGGAAGAGAGATGTTTTAATCTGTAATTTGTATAAAGCAGTGTGTGCTTGTATGTAAGTATTTATATTTCAGAGAGCTTATTTTGGTCACATAGTGTTAAGAGTTACATTTTCATCTATCCTTATATTTTCTTCATGTATTTAATGGTCTAGAGTTTTAAGCAATTTGAAAGAGGGTCTGTGTTCACATTTCTGTATTTTAGAGCATATTTACATTTCCGTAATGGGATAGTTATTAATTGACCACTACCTGTGTTAAGAAAGAAACAAATCTTCCATACATTTTCAAAATAAGAAATAACCTACATGACTTGTAGGTTAAATACACTGAATTTGCAGCATAAACATTGAGCACTACTTACTTTTTGTTTACTATATTTCTCAGGGTTCAAAAGGAGAGAAAGGTGATACAGGTTTTCCAGGAATGCCTGGGCGATCGGTAAGTTTTGTGAAGACAATTTGCCTTTAACTTTTGCTTTTTAATTCACCTTCTGATGACTGTTAACCGTTGCCACAGGGAGACCCTGGCAGAAGTGGGAAAGATGGATTACCAGGAAGTCCTGGTTTCAAGGTATGTACAAATGTGTATTCATATCTTGCCAAAGTCTTCAATAGCATTGCTGTTAGTCTAAATATATGCAGTTTGTTCTGTGGAGAATTACTGGAAATGAAAATAATATGTGTTACTTGGAAATTTCAAAGTTTACTGCAGTCAGTGGGCAGACTTTATTGATTTCAGTTGATGTGAGCAGGGGCAAAGCTTTTAAGAATGTATTAGTGATCATCAGAGATTGTTTATACTTCATCTTCCTTATCCTGTTTGTGTCTCTCTAACTCTGTGAATGTGTTAATGAAATTTATATACAAGCATACGCTGCAGAATGTATCTATTATGTACAATTATGAAGGAAGTAATTAATTATTATTATTGCTTTTGAAGAGAACTGGATGAAAGTAGGGGAGAACACCTTCAGTATTGGATTCATGTTTATGTCCATATTGTCTTCACTGTGCAGTGCCCTTTAATTTAGAACAGTTTTTCAAGTGGACTAAGTATCTATCTACTGTAAAAAAGACTACAGAATCTGGTATTTCTATAATGTATAACAGTCTGTGAGCTTACTGGATGTTTTGTTTACCCAACTGTTGTTTGCACTGTTCCAATCTGTAAAAAGATGGACTTTAGCAGTATCAGTTTTAATTCACAGGAAAAAAAGATTATTAATATGCAGTGTCAATGTTCAGTTGAATTGATTAAGCATGGTAAGAGCAGCTTTGTTCCTATAATATTTTTCTTAGTAATAATAATGAAGTAATCCAAGGGTGCTCAAGATTAATGTTCCTTCAGTGTCCAAAAATGCAAGTGTACTTTTAAGTGCACTTGTCTAAATTCCTGTTACTGTAGTTGGAGATCTGGATCTTTCTTCCATTTTGTGACCATGCTTGTCTAGAGCATGGCATATCTGTGACATCTGCTGCAGCAGGGAGATAAGACACAAGACCTATGGGAGACTTAAACCTTTCCAGGCAGCAGCTACCAACAAGGATCCCAGGCTCGCTCAGGCTGGAGGAGATGTTGTTTGGGGCGTCTCCTCAACCAGCCTCTTGCTCACAAATGGCACAGCACTGAACCCATACCAGGTTGCTCGGCTGGGTCTTGATAGGCTCCAAGGATGGAGACTGCACAACTGGGCAGCTTGTTCTATCCTTGACTGTCTTCATGGTGAAAAATTTTTCACCCTTATTTGCAGCAGGAAATGGCTCTGCATGTCTAAGTGTTGACAACTGAATTAAGCTCTTAGTAAATAAATGGAGCCTCTAAAGTGATTCAGCTGCTGACTGTTAACTGCTATAACTTTGGTGAGATCACTCATAAGTTTGCAGTCCTACTTACTGGTTTTGGGTACCCCAGGTGACCTGTAAGTGCCATTTCAGAAGGACACGGGTCTCCTGTAGGTGGTACCTGACATCCAGATGTAGAAGCCTTGGCTGCCCTAGAGCACCTCAGATAGCACCAAGGATTTGTGGTTGGGTACCTGAATCAAGTCCCTGTTCACTGCAATGGAATCTTAGATCATTAATGTATCTCTAGTCAACTTCAGGTAGGAAAACACGGGTAAGTGTCTTAAATTGAAGTTAAAGGGAGGAGTTACCACTTACATACAACACTACAGCACTGTTACTCTAAAATTTGCCCAACTTCAATGTATAACTAAGCATCCTGCAATTCAAAAATTTATTAGGACAATACATCTGAAATATCAACCTTTAAAAACTACATATAAAATTCAACTTTTATGGTAGGTAAACTCAATATTTCCTATTTTATTTGTTCTCTTTGGAAGGCCTAATGAAACTGTGCTAAAAGGTAATGGAGTAACTTTATTTTATGTCAGATTGGTGTACTGCTTTTTTTAAGCTGCCCTTAAGTTTGCACCCTTAAAATACCTTAGTAAAAGAAGTTGTAAATCTTAATTATGGAAAAAACCCTTTCTTATTGCTCATTTTTCTGAAGTTAACTTTAGCAACCAATAGCAGATTGTTGCTATGATACTGAAGGACTTTTTTTTAGTTGTTACGTGGTTTAGTTTTAAATACTCCTGCATTCATTTAATTTTAGTCTTCAAATTCCATTGATACCTGCCCACAAATTGTCATTATTAGTATATATCTACAAGAGCATGTATCTCTGACACTTGCAAATATGTCAGGCAAAGGCAATTTAACAGACATTCTAAAAACACTCAGCTAAGTTTGTGTCTATGGATGTAGTAGATACCTATGTTGCCATTAAGGTCAATGGAGGTCTAACCAGTAATCCCAGTGGAGTCTGGAGAGCAATTCAGCTCAAAGAAGGCAGATTTATGCTTTGCATAAAAGCATCTGGTGCATTTGAGATGCATTAATGTCCAAAGCATTCTAAGGGAGCTGACAAATATAAGTCCTATGGAAAGCCAATGCCTTTCTGGAGTGGGAGTGGGAATCCAGACAAGACACCCTTGGGTATCTCAAATATGACAAGTTGTCTATGTGTGGGTAATGACATTGAGCTCCTGGTGGCTGGTCAGCTGAATCAAGCCTCCATCAATCTTGACTAGACTTCTGTTGGCTGTGATAGGACCTTAGTTACCTACATGAATTATTTCAAATGAATCCTGCCTTATTTTCAATGTATACATGTATACACAGACACACAAGATATCTCTGGTAAGCTGGTGGAGAAATTCCTTCTCTGGTACTATAGAAAGCAGAAAAAAATAATTAGATATTAGATTTTGAGAACATGGACAGGTAATAGTCACAGTTGTTTAACATAAAATTTAAACTGTCACTGGTGGTCCTTTAGAGTGAAGTATTGTGTTGGTAAAGTATGAATTTGGAGAGTACTTTGATCTGGTTTTATGCTTGTAAACAATATACAGATAATTCAGTATATTAGTTGTGTGAACCTGTGTACATTTAAACTGAAAGACATTTTCTTTACTATTTTCTTAATTATTGTAGTACAGAAATATGACATACTCAGGTTTTTGTTCATTTTTATAGTATATTAGTTAACAGAAGCCATATTCTTCATTCAAGTGTTTTGTCAGCTTGACTTCAACATCTGCTTACTATAAAACATTGCTTCATTCTGGGTCTGTAATCAGCTTCAGAGCAGTAACAAACAGGCTGTCTTTGAGGGAAATTTCTGCTAGAGCTTTCCTGTTTTCTTACAATATTTATTCTGGTAAAGTATGTGGAAAAAAAGCATGACTTGAAACCCAGATGCTATCCATTGTTACTTGAAGTCCAGTTTTTGTAATTTTAAGTTTATTATTGCCAGATTATTTTATATATATATTAATTGATCTTTGCATTTGTTTTAGAGACTTTTATTTCTGGATGAATTCTTCAAATTTTTAGAATATTTTTGGTGTCATGCATATTTTGCATAAAGATTTGATCAAATCTGGTACTGCTGTATTCTGGAGTGCTTTAAAGTCGTTTTTAGGCTATTGTACCAACAATTAGAGAATAGCAATTTGTTACTATTTTATGCGCTTCTTCAACCAGTATTTGCTGTTCTGATTCAAAAGATGATTGTCTCATCTCTTGCAAACTGTTTGACAGCTGATTATTGGATGCAGTATGAGGGAATATTGGATTGACAACACTTCTTACTGTGTTTGAAACTGTTTTAAAGAGATGTTTGTTTGATGAAGCCTTCTCAGGCAGATGTACTGGTTTTACATTTTACTTATATTAAAAATAATAATTCACTATTTTAAATAATTATTTTATTATACAAAGGATGGTATTTTTTAGTATTGTATTTAATAGTCTTTTTATTTTAAAGGGAGAAGTCGGACAGCCTGGATCTCCAGGCTTAGAAGGACATCGGGGAGAGCCCGTAAGTGCTTAAATTGCCGACATATCCTTATATACGGATTTGTATGTTGGGCTTTTTTTTTAGTTAATGAATGTTATACTTCATGTTTCATCCATGTTGATTTGAATAGGTTAATATGTTCATTTTTGTAAAAGTGCTTTTTTATTTTCTGGTGTTCATCTTTAAATTTGACTTAGTAAAAGAAAATTAATTGCACTTTTAGAGTTTATTTTTCACTGTCTACTTCTCCCTTTCCTTTGCCCAGCTTATTGGTCTTTTACTTCCTTGCATCTTGTTACACTGTCCGTGTTATCTATATCTCTGTTCTTCTTGCTTAGCTGGGGAACATGCTGCTGCATTTTTTTCTTGTTTCCAAAGACATTGTTTCTCTACTGGTGTTTGGGTAACTCCTCAGGGCAGCTCATTTTTCCTCCTCTTTATATGTGATAGCTAGACTTTGTCCTCCTTGTTTCCTTGTTTGGCTCTTTAAGGCCACCAGATTTTGCTTGAAGCACAGGAGCCAAGATATCTGTAGAAATAGCTGAAAGCTTTGAGTGCTGAGAGGGAGCCAGCTGTCTTCAAATTATCAGTAATTCTTTGGTAGGCCAAGAGCAGTAAATGGATCTCAGTAGGTGGAATACTGCCTTCCAGATGAATTACATTCTGAATTGTAAGATAAAGAGATACAGCTTTATACATTCAGAAATTTTTGTGGGAATGTAAGGAGAGGCAGTATGTATTACATGGTACTGAAATCTGGTAGAGAGTTTTGATAACTAGGAGATGGGAATAACACTCCCAGCTGAAAAATTCTCAAGCTCTTTCATTTAAATTTTATATATATTCACCAAAACATCATAAACCACTGTGAGTAGACTGCAGAACACTGGACAGTCATTCTCAAGAGACTTTCTTCCCATTTGGCTGGCTTAAGTCAGGAACACATATAATTCTTCACTTGGCTTTATTTTTTCCTCTTTTTCGGCCCCAAATGACTGTGAGACGTACTAACCTTTTACAATCTGTGGTATCTTCGGATGTAAGAAAGACTGAAAGTTAATATTAATTAAAAACCATAAAAGACAAGTGAAGATATTTTTGTATATTGTTAGTACACCGTAACAAATATGTTGAGATAATAACAAGACATCTGTTATTGTCCATAGCCTTGTTTTATCTCTTTTCATTTTTAGAAAAACTGTTAGTTAGTTAGTTATTGTGATTTTTTTTAAATTAATCTAAAAAATAGGAAGGAGAAGGCATTTCTGGCCTAGGGAAAACTAAGCATTTAATACCTAATAAATAGCTATCTTTCTGATCTGATAGCTTTGGTTAAGTCTGACCTATATCTACTAAAGAAATATATTTTGGTTTAAAATTAATATAAATGCTTCACAATATAGCATTTTAAGCAGCAATGTAAATGCATCACTTAAGTCCCACACTTTTCCTTTAAAGAGAAGTGAAGCAGCAGATTTAAGACATTAATATCGCTAGGAAGCCTTTTAAAATCACCGTAAAATCATAGAATCATAGAATCATAGAATGGTTTGGGTTGGAAGGGACCTTAAAGATCATCTAGTTCCACCCCCCCTGCCATGAGCAGGGACACCTTCCACTAGACCAGGTTGCTCAAAGCCTCATCCGACATGGCCTTAAACACTTTAAACCCATTTCCCCTTGTTTTGTCATTAACTGCCCTTATGAAAAGTCCCTCCCCAGCTTTCTTGTAGCCCCTTCAGGTACTGGAAAGCCTCTATAAGATCTCCCCGGAGCCTTCTCTTTTCCAGGCTGAACAGCCTGTCCTCATAGGAGAGGTGCTCCAGCCCTTGGATCATCCTGGTGGCCCCTCTCTGGACTTGTTCTAACTGGTCAATGTCTTTCTTGTGTTGGGGGCTCCAGAACTGGACACAGTACTCCAGGTGGGGCCTTACGAGAGCGGAGTAGAGGGGCAGAATCCCCTCCCTCGACCTGCTGGCCCCGCTTCTCTTGATGCAGCCCAGGATATGGTTGGCCTTCTGGGCTGCAGGCACACATTGTCTGCTCGTGTTCAGCTTCTTGTCCACCAACACTCCCAAGTCCTTCTCTTCAGAGCTGTTCTCAAGCCATTCATTACCCAGCCTGTATTTGTGCCTGGGGTTGCCCCGACCCAGGTGCAGGACCTTGCATTTGGCCTTGTTGAACTTCATGAGGTTAACACAGGCCCACCTGTCAAGGTCCCTCTGGATGGCATCCCATCCCTCCAGCGTTTCAACCAACCCACACAGCTTGGTGTCATCAAGTAGAGGGTAGCTGATGTTCATCTGATGGATTGTGGGGGTTGTGAAGGATGTCTTGTGCAATTTACTGCTTCTCTTGTTTCTGTTGTTCCTCCAATGTATATTTGATGTATAACAGGTAAGTGCCTCCTCTCTGCTCCTCTTCTGTGCAATTCAGTGTGATATTCTCTGGTGGGATACCCTAGTAGATAGGGCAATGACATGTGACAGAGGGACTGAACTTTGCCGTGCCCTTCCTGTGACAGCCAAATAGGCTACCTAAGCTCAAGACAGGCCTTGGATGATACTGTTGAAACTGTATGACGACTCCGTATCATTAACCAACCAGATGCAACTGTGGCCCTGGGACAGCTCAATGGGTTGCATGGGTACCCCACTCACACAAACATACATGCAAACAGTCTTTACTTCTTCCATCCAGCCACATTAGTGTTAGACACGGCCTGATTTGTTAAGTTGGTCTTTTTAAAAATAGCAATTGTATGATCCCTGTTGCTTCAGGAAATAAGAAGTGTGATTGCAAGTTAACACATCTTGAGACATCTAAGAGGCAACTGTCTATGATGGAGAGCACAGCTGAACTGAAATCTCATTGCCTCCAGCTTCTGAGAGGTGTGGTTATTTTCTGGACGACATACTTTCTGGTATATTATTACTCTTACTGATACCTAAATTTATGAAGAGGAAAAAGTAGGTTGTAAATCCAAGTAAATACTTCCAAGTGATGTGGTTGTTTTCCCTCAATAGTACTATTTGGAAATTAAGTTAGCCAGGTCATCCCAATCCTACCCACTCTGTGTAAGACTAATGTTTGACACTATGGACAGAATAATTTAGATAGCATTTGGTAAAGCTAGTAATGAAGCTTATTTTACTGATGACAAAAATAGGCCATGCTGTCACTTGAATAGTTTAATGGCTAGTCTTCTGTCTTACTGATGACAAACTGTTTTGATAAATACGTTTTTTTGAGGGGCCAACTGAGGATAGAATAAATCAAGGATAGAATAAATCAAGATTTGTTTGAGCGTAATTTCAGATTGACTGTCCTTTTTAACATATGTAGAGTTTTTTCAGAGTTTGGTTTCAGTGGAAGCTATGTTAGACTTCTTGTGTTTACAATCATGCAGATGAGAACTCTGAAGTGAGTGCTTGTGGGTGAAGCTGGCAGGACATTTATAGCACTCTTCTAGGCCTAGCATATGTTGTCCTGCCACAAGTAATATGTCTGAACATTTGCAACTGCTCATGTTTACTCTCCAGAAATCATATTTTTCAGAAATACAGCTGCAAGCACTTAAAATGGTAGAGTTTGCCCTTAATATCTAGGTCACATCACAAGACCTCAGATGTGGCCTCATTTGTGCCAGCGATAGCCTCATAACGTTGCTTTCAGCTTCTGACCTGACTCTCACTGTTGTACCGACACTCCTGGTTTGTCTGTTGATCTCTTATAACTGCATCAGGAATGCCAGATCTAGGCATGTTCAAGATGCAATAGGATATAAAAATCTCCAACAGAAGTTGCTGGATTTTTTTTTTCATACAGCAGAAATCTTTAAAATACAACATAGAAACTGGTATAGCCAGGTACCCTGTATATTTGGAAAGCAAACCTAAAGTTAATGTAATTCTACTGCAGCTATAGCCATGCTGAGATTAATAGAAACAGGAACCAAGGAAAGAAAATTCCCAACTTAGTTGTATGGTAGTATGTAGAAAAAATTTTTTTTGTGTGGTTTTTTCATCCGTGTGCCATGTAACATCTCCCCGCCCTCTGTATAATAAACTGTATAATGAGGATTGTATAGTTTTTGAGATCTCTTCCCTACGAACAGATTTGCTTTAGTGGAACCCTTAGAGTGTAACACCCTGAGGCAAGTTGGCTTGTTAAATAGTCTTGTGTTCAGTGTTGCCTCTCTTGTCTGTCTTTGCATAGGAAGCTATGAAAAAAAAACAGATACAAACCACAGAACTATTGCAACTCACTCTATTATTTGTCTATTGACAATGTTCCTTAGAGATCCTGTTCTTGGAACAAATGCCTGGCAGCCAATCATAATAATAATATAGGAAATAATTATATTTACTTATTAAAATGTAAATGTAGCTGATTCTAATGAACTTTCCTCTTCTTCGGTATGATACATATTATATTACTGACTATCATTTCACAAACTGACATACAAATGAGCATTTTGAGAATGGAGGAAATTCTGAAAAATAATATTTTGCCTATATGTACCTGCTGCAACAAAATTTTCTTTCACTTTAGTTGCACCCTTTGATACCTCTAGCCATTTGTTCGTTCTCATGAACATCACTGAGTAGAGAAATATTAACACTACAACCACCATATTTGAGTGAAAAATATGAAAAGAATGAATGGCGTGTAAAGAGGAACATCTTTTATAAGATTATCTAATCTAGTTAGATGAGATATGCAAATTTTAAGATGTTCAAGTCCCACTTCAAGTCTACAACAGAATCAGAAAGTAATTTTAACATGATTTCTGTACTTGGTTAAGTTAAGTAGACCATATGAGAGGGAAAGTAGCCAATTACCTGTGGAATGGGATGGGGCCGTGAATAATGGAAAACTTGGTAATTATTTCAAACTATTCATGGAAGGAAATTTAAAATTCACAGTCAAAATCTTTGCAATAAACAGTGGAGTATAAGAGCTAAGCTGGTCTGTTAGGAAAGCTACTATTCAACTTTAATAAATTAGCTCAATTTTTGTGATTTTAGTGGTCGTATTTATCAACTGTACTCGCAAAGTTATTTGTTATAACAGCCATGTTTGAGAATGCAGCATCACGTGTGAATACTTTGTCCGTGCTGTCTTCCTATTTCACAAACAGAAGAAGCAGCACAGTATGTTACTGCTGACTGACAGAGATGATGACCACTGGCTAAGATAAGTGGAAGTGAAATACACCACACATACACGCAAATATGTTTTTCAGTGATCACAATGATATGCTTTGCTTGATGCACTTTATTTTGATGTTATGTTGGTTTGTACCAGATTTAGTTAATACAGTGTTGTTTACTCAACATTTATATCTGCATTTATATGGTGAGTTATTAAATACTTCAGTTGGAAACAAACCTAAAAACTCTATAGTATATCTGTGCATATTTGTGAAAAATATCTTCCTTTCTGAACAAGTTACTTAGCTTATTTTTTAACGTACCTAGTCTGATTATTATTGCATTTCTATTTTTAATCTCTCAGTAGATTAAAGCATAAAAATCCTGTTCTATTTCCAGTGCTCAAAAGGTCATGTGTTCTGTGGATTTAATAACTGTGAAAATGTTTCATAGAGTACTAAATACTCATTCAAGTTTTATATTGCCTTAAAGTAGGCACTGCTATAAAATTGCACTCTCTTTATAAGTAACATATTTAGAAGAAATTATTTCCTGTCAGTCCTTAAGGGAAAAGTAATCAGGAAACTCAGCAAACCGATTAATGTGAGTCTATCAAAATTATTAGCTTCAGATCTAATATTAAAGCTTTTCCACTAGTCTGAAATGCCTCAATAGTAGCAACTACTTTTCAAAGGTGTCAGCATTACGGCCATCAGGGAAGTAAGGACTAGTATTTGCTCTGCAAATGATGTCTTGTGGGTGTCAAAAGAATACATTATTTCTTTGTTGAAAATTCTGACTTTGACCTGTAAATGCACTTATGTATAGAGTGAAAAGGTTATTCAGGTAGGGTGTTTTTTTCTACATAAATAGCTGATACAGTAAATCTTTGGTAGGCATATGCCATACAAAATTATTTCTTTACAAGTAGGTTTGGTTAGTTGATTTACGTTTTTAGTGATTGTTTCTTGATTTCGTCTTCTAATTTCAGAATTGTTGGAGTAGACAGGGCAGAGTCTTTCTGATTGCTGGAGCTACTATAACAGATGTTGTTAGTGTTGTTCCCACTTGAGGAAGGGAGAGATGACAGCTTTGACAGCACAATAATTTCAGCAATTGTTCTTTAATTACACAGTGCTTGCTGTAAGCTCAACCATATTTTTTAGACTGCATGCAGGTTTTCCTGTCAATTACACCTTTTAGATCCACTTTTTGTGTATATTTTTTAACAGACTTTATTTGCAACCTAGGTTGTCTTCTTCATTCATAGAATCATAGAATCATAGAATGGTTTAGGTTGGAAGGGACCTTAAAGATCATCTAGTTCCACCCCCCCTGCCATGAGCAGGGACACCTTACACTAGATCAGGTTACTCAAAGCCTCATCCACCCTGGTCTTAAACACTTCCAGGGAGGGGGCATCTACAACCTCTTTGGGCAACCTGTTCCAGTGTCTCACCACCCTCACACTAAAGAACTTCTTCCTAATATCTAATCTAAACCTACCCTCTTTCAGTTTAAAGCCATTCCCCCTAGTTCTGTCATTAACTGCCCTAACGAAAAGTCCCTCCCCAGCTTTCTTATAGGCCCCCTTCAGGTATTGGAAGGCCGCTATAAGATCTCCCCTAAGCCTTCTCTTCTCCAGGCTGAACAGCCCCAGCTCTTTCAGCCTGTCTTCATAGGAGAGGTGTTCCAGCCCTCGAATCATCCTCGTGGCCCTCTTCTGGACCTGTTCTAACAGATCCAGGTCTCTCTTGTGTTGGGGGCTCCAGAACTGGATGCAGTACTCCAGGTGGGGCCTTACAAGAGCTGAGTAGAGGGGGAGAATCACCTCCCTCGACCTGCTGGCCACACTTCTCTTGATGCAGCCCAGGATACGGTTGGCCTTCTGGGCTGCAAGTGCACATTGTCGGCTCAAATTCTGAATGATAAGTTGTTTTAACTAAATTCATTCTATGCTACATTTTCAGCAGAGTTAATTGCTAATAAGAAGATAAAATATGAGAATGATGCTGTAAAGAAACAGGTAATTAAAGACTTCTGGAACTTCAGGCAGTCTAGTCTGAACTACTCTATTATTTCTAGTTGACAAAAATGATATAATACAACATAATTGCTGATCCAAAGCATGTTGAAGTCAATGGAAAGATTCCCATTGAATTCAGTCTGGACTAGGGCCACAATAAATGTTGTAATAAACTTGGACCCACTGACCTAATGCAACTTGGAAAATAATGCCTGCTTTTTTAAGTTGTAAAACTAACAGTTCTCTCCTATCTAATTCTCACTTTCTGTCTGCTCTTTATGATTTCTAATATTTTAATTTCTGTCTTCACATGATAGGCAATTACATTAATTATATTAATTTTCTGTAATTAGATCGTATCTTTTTATTTTGTGTATAGAGACTTAGGAAGTTATTATTTTTGGATTTTTTCAGTACCATTTTGAATTTGATAACTTTGGAAAATCAAGTGGAGAAAAGGTGTCATACTTTGCTGCCGTTTCTTTAAGACTATTTTATAGATGCAATGTTAACAAAGGCAGTTTCTTAAAAGATGTCAGGAAATACAAAAGGAGCTGTAGTTGTAAGCCTATTATGGACATGAATGGTGTGTACTATAAATAGTTATAAACAGTACTCAGAGTAGTCTGTTTTATGCTTGTATGTTGTAGTGACCTTTTTATGGCTATGCTGGCACTTTTCTTACGAATTAATGTGCTGGTAGAAGTTACATACCAGCATTCCTACTCCATTGCAGGTGGTATAGCAATAGAAATAGCTCTGACCGATATGTTGTACCAGTTTAAAGTCTCCCTGCTGTATTACAATAAACAGATACTTGTCATTTGTTAAAATGTCTCTTAATAATTTGTTAAACTTGTATAAATTAAACAATCTGTTAAAACAGTGTGATTCTGAAAGAATTGTCCTGCAGCAAACACTTGAAGGTTGCAGCTTTGTTAAAGAGTGCAGTAACTATCTTCTAAGCACAAAATTAGTGGTAGTACTTATTTATATTCCATTAATTATCCCAATGAAGTAGTCCTGTTTATACACAAAACCACAAACTCTTCTGAAGAGTGTAGTTTCTTCTATGCATTAAAATAATTTGGGGTATTTATTGGAAATTTTCATGTAGAGACTTTAAACTTGCTATTTAGTTATCTGTACTATAAAATTATATTTAATTCCTGGATTAATTGCTTTGGCATAAACTTATACCATCTGTAGAGTAAGAGCCATGACACTCATTGTTCCACCTATTTTTTTTCCCACTGAGAGAATGATCATATTCACTTCATACTGCAACTTCAGCCTTCAACTGTCCTGTTCTCAGCTTGGCTAAGAGGGAGTCTAGAGATATGGTATGAAATTTGAGAGTGAATTAACTTGGCAGTATGGATGTATACAGTGCACATCAGATATCCCCTCTTGTGGTAATATTGCTCAAAAATACTTAGAAATGTTTGCCCATTTAAATGCTTGTGCATTTAGGAGACTGGAGTCCCTTACATCAGTTGCAGAGACTGCAATATGCACGTGCTTACAGACGTCACAGACTTTTTCTTGAGTACCAGAAACTAGGTTTTCTTAGTATTAATATTGAAGTGGGGCTTTTTATAGAGGTGGTTTATCAATATTTGATCATGATAGCTATACAGTTTGACTTTTACTACATTTTTAAGTGGGAAAAAGTCAGTTTACTGTCTGTTTTAACAGATTATCGTTCAAAAGCATTTCTATGAGTTGTTTTATGATATTTTGAGCAAATGATGTACAGATACATTTCAAGTATATTAGCTAGGATACTGGTGCTTGGATTGAAAGAAAAGACATTCTAGAAAAATTACGGGACTTGATCAAGTGGAGATTTTTGAGGAGTTGAATGGACAAATCCACACAACTGTAAATTAATCTTGTATTCTTTATCAGAAATTTCTTTATTCCCAAATCTCAGCTAAAAATGTGTTTGGTTGCAGAATTGTCTTAGGTTAATGAATTAAAACTATATAATCTGTGTGTGTGTGCGTGTCTGTGAATCCGGTTGGGGTCTGTCTGGATAGCTGATCTGAGTTAGAAAGTTCAGAAGTTCTTTAATTGTTCTTTACTTTCCCTGTAAGTTTACTAAATTATGTGTTTGCATAAGTGTTTAATCTAATTTGGTCTGATCTAATACTTTCCAGAAATAATGGGTTAATTTGCCCGCTAAGAAGAGAATAACCACTAAAGATCTTGAAAATTATATAGTAACTGGTGTAAAATAGATATGCCTTTAGTGATTAACATTCACTTCCTTTGACATGTGATATTTAAAAGAGGACTAATTTGCATTTTTTTTTGATCCACCTGATGTCAGTAATAATACTTGGGGCATTCCTAAATTTGTGTGCTAATTTTATACATCCAAGAAAGGCTTTTCTGAAGTCAGGAGATGCTTGAAGAGAATGTTTGGACTGGTACGGTGTACTGGGCTGACTTCTGCCATCGTAGTGCCAAGAAAGTTGGTGTTTATACTTTCATTAAACAATGTTCCACATGTGCTGATCAGTCTTGAAACAGCAAAATCTCTCCATTATTCCTACCTTACAGTTTTCTTAACTCCCACAGCTTTCAAGGAACACTTGAAGACACTGTAAAATCCTTCAGTATTATAGATAACACATTAGAAATTACTCTTTAACAAAATAGATTTTGTATATTCTTCAACAGAAACATTATGCCTAGGATCAGAAAAATGAATATATGCATAGTGGGATACTTGAAAATATGAATGGACTTCTGACAGCCAAAGGACTCAACAGTCCCTATTGGGTGGCAGTATCATCACATGATTTTGGCCTGATTTAGTCATATCACAGAATCGCAGAATGGTAGGGGTTGGAAGGGACCTCTGGAGTTCATCTAGTCCAACCCCCCTGACAAAGCAGGTACATCTAGAGCAGGTTGCACAGAACTGCATCCAGATGGGTTTTGAATATCTCCAGAGAAGGAGACCGCAATCTCTCTGGCCAGTCTGTTCCAGTGCTCTGTCATCCTCAAAGTAAAGAAGTTTTTCCTCATCTTCAGGTGGAACTTCCTGTGTTCCAGTTTGTGCCCGTTGCTCCTTGTCCTGTCACTGGGCACCACTGAAAAGTCTGATCCCATCCTCTCAACACCCGCCTTTTAGGTGTTTAGAAGCATTGATAAGATCCCCCTCTCAGCCATCTCTTCTCCAGGCTAAACAGACTGAGGTCTTTCAGCCTTTCCTCATAAGAGGGATGCTCCAGTCCCCTCATTATTGTAGCCCTCTGCTGGACTCTCTCCAGTATTTCCTGGTCTTTCTTGAACTAGGAAGCCATAACTGGACACAGCACTCCAAATACGGCTTCACTAGGGCACAACAGAGGACAGGACAAATTTCCTCAACCTGCTGGCTGCACTCCAGAGTGCACCCCAGGATACCATTGGCCTTCTTGGCCATGAGGGCACATTGCTGGCTCATGGTTAGCTTGCTGTCCACCAGGACTCCCGTGTCCTTCTCTGCAAGGCTGCTTTCTAGTAGGTCAACGCCCAACCTGTACTGGTGCCTGAGGTTATTCCTTCCTAGGTGCAGGACTCTGCACTTGCCTTTGTTGAACTTCATTAGGTTCCTTCCTGCCCAACTCTCCAGCGTGTCGAGGTCTTGCTGAATGGCAGCACAGCCTTCTGGTGTGTCAGCCACTCCTCCCAGTTTTGTATCGTCAGCAAACCTGTTGAGGGTACACTGTCCCTTCATCCAGGTCATTGATGAATATGTTAAACAAGACTGGACTCAATACTGACCCCTGGGGGACACTGCTAGCTGCAGGCTTCCAACTAGACTGCACCACTGATCACAACCCTCTGAGCTCTGCCATTCAGCCAGTTCTCAATCCACCTCACTGTCCGCTCATGTAACCCACACTTCCTAAGCTTACTTATGAGGATGTAATGGGAGACAGTGTCAAAAGCCTTGATAAAGTCAAGGTAGACATCTACTGTCCTCCCCTCATCTACCCAGCCAGTCATGTTATTGTATAAGGCTATCAGATTAGTCAAGCATGTTTACCCCTTGGTGAATCCATGCTGACTACTCCTGATAACCTTCTTTTCCTGCAGATGCTTATAGATGACATCGAGAATGAGTTGTTCCATCACTTTTCCAGGAATGGAGGTGAGGCTGACTGGCCTATGGTTTCCTGGGTCCTTCTTCTTGCCCTTTCTGAAGACTGAAGTGATGTTGTCTTTTCTCCCTTCCTCAGACACCTCCTGTTCTCCAGGATCTTTCAAAGATAATGGAGAGTGGCTCTGCAATAACATCCACCAGCTCTCTGAGCACTCACGGGTGCATCCCACTGGGGCCTATGGCTTTGTGGGTGTTGCATTTGCCTAAATGATCTCTAACCCATCTTTGTCAACCAAGGGAAAGTCTTCCTTTCTCCAGACTTTCTCTCTTACCTCCAGGGTCTGGGATTCCTGAGGGCTGGCCCTTAACACATCTCCTAAATATTTCTATCTTCCTTTCCTAATACAGTATGAACACTAGGGATTAGCATTTTGATTTAAATATCTGCTGGAATTTCCAGTGAGTCTGGAGACCAAAGAGAAACTTCCGTCAGCTGATTGCTATACTTAGAAACCAAACATAGGCAGTAGGCTATGAATGAAGAAGACACTCAGTTAGAATGTAGCAGCCATAAATATTTATTGTTTCAGTTTATTTCATTTACACATTGTTGTTCTATTCTGTGCTTCTCAACATGTTTATGGTGAGTTACTTAACCACAAATAGAAAGAGAATTACCAAAAGAATGTTTGACTTTCCTTCTTCTGATCCAACTTCAACAGGGTAGTAACAGGGTAGCCAGTTTTCATACTAGTCATCGTTCTTCTTCAACATATGGGATAAGCCAGAGTAAAGATTTGCTGTACCTATGTCCTCACAAGGTCTGAGTTACAGCCTCCTTGAGAGCCGTGGTCAGGGTGGTGATATGAAGCAATCTAGCTGTAACTCCTTCAGGGCTTTAAGTGCTGCATCTGGGCATCTAATCTATAGTCTGTATTCCGATAATTACCCAGAATGGTTTTCATTTCACTTAATGTAGTGAAGTAGACATATTTAATTCATCTCTGTGTTATGGTTCTTCTCTGATATGAAACTGATATCTGCATGGGATTATTCATCCCATCATGAAATATTTGTCTCAAATAGAAGAGATCATTTTCTTCTGAAGTTGCCTGTTTCTTTTAACTGGTTTAGGCAGTTTAGATTTTTAGATTAATTCAAGTTAGTTGAATTGAACCCTTCCAGAAAATGTGCAAGGAAAACAAGCAAGCAACTTAAAGCAGGGCTTCTTTGCTATTTTTATGTTCAAGTGGTAGCTGGGCTGTAACTAGTTTCTTGTTAGGCTGCTTCCATGTGTCCTTCATGATCGATAGCATTGCAATATTCTTGTGCAATATGCTTAGTTAGGGTCATGACAATTGTTCAAGATAGATTGTCACATAATTTGTAGTGTAGGAATAGGAAAAGATATAGTGAAGTTAAATAAGGGAGATCTGCAGTATTTGTGAGCCTTAAAAATCCTTTCGTCAGAGGAACCACGTTAATGTTGCTTATACTCAGTATTCTTGTTATAAAGAAGCAGATAAAGATAGTTTTGTAGTTGAGATCAGTCAGTTGACCTCTATTCAGGAAGCAATGAAGACAGTCTGTGTTCACAAAGAGCTTTAAGCCTGAAACTGAGAAGTTGATGCTCAAGTCACAGGCACTCAAGTAGATACAGTGCTAGCGAATTTTGGGAAATTTGGTACCGTTATTAAAATTACTGTGAATTGAAGCTGTGGAAAGTCTTGTCTGAATACAGGCTGGCTTCCCATCCATAATGGCAGAAAAAACTAAACCATCTTTAATGAGAGTGAATTTAAATCCGTTTGTATGGTTTAATTAATGTTTCTGCTAAGATTAAAATACCATGATGGTATAAGACCTCTACTTCCCAAACTGAAAATAACCTTATGATAAAAAGAAATATTTTTTCATTTGTACCACATGTTGTTGTATTGGGAGTCTTCATTATTGTGTATGCTATGGCAGCATTTTTTTTTTCAGATAGATAATTTAAAAATATTGTATATTTGTGCTTAGCCATTGTTCTAAAAAGATTACATATCACAAGTCAAATAGTACTCTGGGCTAATGAAGCACAAGGAATGCAGTGCTTATGAGATCCTGTTCTCAGGTCAAACTTAAAAAAGAAATTGACTTCAGGATTTTGACACATTTTACTCATATTGGACCAGTATGGAATAAATGACTACAGGACCAGCAAAATCAAGGTTGTTAGATCCACTAAGACCAAGAATAAAGAAATGTATTACAGAAATATTAAACCATCTAAAAGATTTAAGAAGCAACCTTTGACTTTTATTGTGCAAATTAATTTTTTGCTTTAGTAATTAAATTTGATGATTGCTATGTGAGTCAAGGTGTGATTTTCCTTCTTTGTGCTCTGGAAAGGTTTGATCCCAGTCTCTGCATCAACTTTTCTTAGCTATTTCTTATACAGATAAGAACTGCCAAGCAGATTCAGACTAAAGGAATTATCACAGAACTTTTTCTCTGACAATGGATAGGAGTATGTAGAAAATGATTTTTATTTTTTTTATTCTTCTGTCAGAGCTTTTGTGACTTCCTTAGCCAAAAATGCATGCTGGCCCATCCTACTTAATAGCCAACAATGGACCAATTTTCTAGTAATTTTACAGTCCTTTTTGGAACACAGTTTTACTGCTTTCATTTGCTACATCCTGTGACAAATTTCACAATATGCACCATATGGAAAAAATACATGATTTGTTGTTAAGCCTACTCACTGCTAATTCAACCGAGTGGCTCCTTACTACAGGAAAGGGGGATGGCTGAAAATTGCATTCTTCCACATCAGGGTGACCCATGAGAACAGAACTGCAATTCCTGTAGTGTCAGACAGCTGGGTGCGTTGGGTGCGAGGAGCAGCGCAGCAGTCAGTGCCCTTCGAGAAGTTTCTGCTGCCCTCAGCCTGCCCTGTCTTACGTGTGCAAGGTGCTCAAATTGTGTGACCCATCATAAGCTTTTCTCCATAATTTAAGTAGTGGAGAAATTTTAAAATGTTTGAAGCCATGTAACTGCTTGAATGTCTGTCTGTTTCCATATAAATGTCAAACATGGGTCAGTTTGTCAGCTGTTAGAAGTCAGTGTAAATTTTTTAGATAGATCAGATGTTGGTTTGTGCAGTCTGTGAGGTTGATGCCTGGTGTGACAGGCAGAAGGAGGGCATCATGGTGTCACCTGTAGGGCTGGGGGCTCAGGTTTTGTCTGGACACCTTTGGATCCACAAAGATTTGACAAGTCTGATACTCATATTGTTTTGAAAGGTATTAACAAAAAAACCCCAGTGACAGCAGTTTCAGCCTGTGACAGGATATACACAGTTCTCATTTTCTATTAGTATTTCCAGCTTTCAAATTACAATTTTCCAAGGTCTGTGTTGTTGGCAATGCAACAGGGGTCACTGTGTTCCACATTTAACATGTGTGTGTTTTATGTTTAATAACTGATTTGCCAAAAAAGTGTTTGCAAACTCTGGTCTTATAACTGCAACGATCTTGGTAATGCTTTTTCCTTTCCTGTATTTAATTTAAAGCTGCTATGCTAGTCCTGTGGATGCTCGTTATGTCTGTGGGAATGCTTCTTTGTATTTAGCCCATTTTTCTTTGCCGTCAGTTCCAACTAATCAGTAGTAGCAGATGCATCTTCATTTAATTTCTTTTATATATACTTTGCTACTTTCCCCAGTAGAAAGTTTTATCCATTATCCAAATTGGGTTTATGTGTTTCATTCTGTTAGGATTACCAAGGATTTGCTATAATCTTTTAAAATGTATCTTGACTGTTGTACTTTTATCCAAATTATGGCTTGACTCGTACTTTTTTACATACCTCCAGTAAATCTCTCATGCATCATCAAGTCTGATTTTTCAAGTAAGGATCAATAATACATTAACAGTAGTATTTTTCAGGTGTTTAAAGAGATCATGGGAACATCTGGCTAGATAGATGTCTTCTGTGAATCTTGTTCTACTGCTATAATTCATATAATGTCCTGCAATATCTTCCCAGAATCAGAACTGCAGATTTTGCAGAGTGGAAGGAGCCATTTGATTGAAACATAATTCAGAGAACTAATACACACTAGAAAAAACGTGTTTTTATCAGTAGTCATGACTTCTATCTGTTTTAAACCTGATCCTTCAGCTGACCCTGATTAACAGTTACCCCATTGAAATGAGTAGGGTGAAAATTAGCACCATTCTGGCAGTATTTTTAAAAAGCCTATGGACTTTTTAAGACTAAATTTCTGATTACAGTTTCTCCCTACCTTGCTGGGAGTCTTTTGTGAGGCTTGTGTCACTGCCTGAATTACAAATGATCATTATGGATACATACTGAATTTTTGTTGTGTAAATGGGCAACAGCCTTAAATGTGATAATCTTTTAACAAAAGGTTTCTAAATGTTACTCAATGGATCAATCTTTTAAAATTAATATAGTTTCAACAAGGTAGAGTTACAGCAAAATAACCTCACTGACTATACTCATAAAAAAATAAAATATGAAAGAAGGTACTATATTAAGCCATAACATAAACCATAATATTTATCAATATTCAACAACAGCAGTAGAAAAGCTGGTTGATTTTTCCCCCCCAAAAAATGACCTCTGAAATAAAGGGTCAATGCTTACCTTACATTTTACTACTTTTTCCAAAGATCTCATTGTTTAAACAGGAAGTATTGTTTTATCATAACTTTAAAAATAATTATCATTTTAATAGAGAAACGTGATATTATTTGGGGTATTTTTGTCTTGATGTTGAAAGAAGAATGGATGGTTTGAAAAAGTGTTCCATAGTGATTTGTCCTAGATAGTATTTATCAAATATTTGACACATTACAAAATAAGTCCAGATGTATTCAGTGAGGAGCCTGCTTAAAGCAGTATGTTGAAAGGTTTTAGATTTGTATACCTACTCTAAGAAAATAAGTTAATAATCAGATAATGATACTAATGTTCTCTCCATCTTGGGGAATTGACAGCAAACCAGTTTTCTCACGACAGAGAAGCTTTTGTAAATATTCTATAATTTTGCGTCTTCCAGAGACAGAATTTTGTGATAATGGATATATTATCTGTAGTCTAGAAACTCCTACTTTCCATAGTAGGGCTATCAGCCAGTACTGAAGAATAAAGTCCTATCAGACACTGAAGAGATGGGGAATATTAAAGACGCTGTCAGAAAATAAAGGATAGAATAGGCTAGTAAATATTCATTTTAGGAGTAAAATATTTTTTCGTTTGTTTTGTTCTGGAAAAAGTTTTTATGTGTGGTTTCTTCTACTGTTTGCAAACATAAAGTTAGGCATGAGGGAGGTACAAATAATCCATAATACTAGCTAGAAAAAGTGGGAAAAATAATTTTAGAAATGTAGCTTGTGGCTTAAGTAAAAATGCTTGCACCTAGTTGATGTGTTTAAATGGCCTCGGGCAATTTACTTAATGGATTTTTTGTGGGACAACATGGAAAATAATCCATCTGTTTAATAGCATCCACAGCAAAAATAGGCACTTCTATGATTAATGAAAGCTACAAGGAAGATTTTCCAGGGATTGTGAAACCATATTCCTTTTACAGTTAAATCCACTGTATCTGCCAGGTATTATCAGAGAATGGAAGTTTTATTTAAATTACTAAAACTGGGATAAAATGGAATATCTATACAGAATTGTATAAGTGTTGTAATCAAAGCTCATCATCACAACAGAAACAAATTCATGATTTTGGGTGTTTTGAAGTCCCAGTTGTGCAAGCTGCATCTAAGGAAGACTGCATCAGGGGATTTAGTTGCACACCCAGATGAGCTTCATTCTGTGGTGAAGCTGTGGGACCCATGACCAAGCATTGCTATTTCTTGCAAGTAAAGCACACTCATAGCTCCTTTTACCTTTGGATATCCTAGTTTACACTTATATGTCTTGTGATTCCTAGGCAATGTAAAGACTTCGTCAGAAGCTTTTGCTGTCTAAGCCTGTAGAGGCCTATCACACCAGGCATATACAAACAAGCAAAGAAAAGGAAAAAAAAAAAAAAAAACAATAATTTTTACTCCAGAGAAAGAGACATCAAGGTGTGTGGGATTTAGTCACCTAGGCATTGGTACCAAGAGCCATTTGGGATGGATGAGGGCAACTGCAACATCTGGATTCGTCAGCACAAGAAAGATATGGACCTGTTGGAGCAGGTGTAGAGGAGGGCCACAAAAATGATCAGAGGGCTGGAACACCTCTCCTCTGAAGAAAGGCTGAGAGAGTTGGGGTTGTTCAGCCTGGAGAAGAGAGAGGGCTCCAGAGAGACCTTATTGCAGCCTTTCAACACTTAAAGGGGGCCTATAAGAAAGATGGGGACAAACTTTTTAGCAGGACCTTTAGCAATAGGACAAGGGGTAATGGTTTTAAATAAAAAGAGGGTGGATTTAGACTAGATACAAGAAGAAATTTTTTTACAATGAGGGTGGTGAAACACTGGAACAGGCTGTCCAGAGAGGTGGGAGATGCCCCATCCCTGGAAACATTCAAGGTCAGGCTGGATGGGGCTCTGAGCAAACTGATCTAGTTGAAGCTGTCCGTGCTCACTGCAGGGGAGGTTGGACTAGATGACCTTTAAAGGTCTCTTCCAACCCAAACTATTCTGTGATTCTCTGATTCTATGAATATGTATAACACAGTTCTTGGAGCAGACTGACATCTTTTTTGAAGGGTAGATCAGCTATCCTGCAGCACCTCTAGTGACACCAGAGATTATTTCAGTTACCTGCATGGCATTCAGGTGTCACTTTAGGTGCTGGGGGTACACTGCAAAGCCTCCCCAGGTCTGTAACGAGTTTAGAAAGCTGACGGGCTTTCTAGGTACCCATAGGTAATACAGGGTGGAAGATAAATGATTAAACAGGCATAGTGGGCTGAATAAAGGGTAAAGACAACAGTGTCTCAATAAATAAAAATTCTTGGTTAGCTGCCAGACTGATATATGGTGACATTAGTTTTTAGGCATAAACTCAGCAGTGTGTGATAAAACTGCAGTTGAGAATCTTTAGAATAGACACATTTTTAAACCAAGGAATTAGGTTTAATAGGCTATCTTGCTGACTTTAAATTTAATCTGATTATAGCACTTGCTGATTAAGGCCAAAATAATGAATAATATTACAGGATTTTGTGATGGTTCAACTCATGTAAGGACAAAAATCATTAAAGCACAGCAGATGTTTTGATTTTTAGCTGTTCTGGCTAGAAATGTAAATATATGCTATATTAGTATTATAATAGCATATATGATAAATATAAACCATTTAAAAGAAGTTTTCTGGAAAGACAAAGAAAATAAAATCTAGAATTGCAACCCCTTTTTCTTATTTCATATGAACAAAATTTTGCTTGATAGCTTTGCAAAGGACATCTCCAAAGGCAATTTTTTTCTGTAGGCCCGTGATTCATGAATTATTCCATAGCACTGATTCTGTTACTCCCAGTGGGTGGCAGGTTTCCCATTTGTAGCAGTTCCAAACATTGTGTTTCCCTTAGTGTCAGAAGAATTGCATGATGAATCTGTTTCATATTAAGTTTTGATTAAACACAGGCATTTGTGATAATTTTAGTTACAATATACTTGTCACAAAAATTACATTTTTATCTTACAAATGGAGTAAAACTTGTTGCTTCTTACTTCGAAGTAAGAATATATTTTTTGATAATTAGAGTAAGGTTTCTTTGATAATTTAGTTAGTGTTATGCCACCCTATTAGACTATGTGCTTAAAAGTGCCTTATTACTCATGGTGGACAAAAAAATGCTCAGATTCAGAGGATTTGTACTGCATGTGAAATCTCTGTTTAGGAACACATTTCTAAATTTTGGTTTGGCTTTTGGCCTAGAAGTAAAGGTAGAAACACAGGATATATGACCTGCTTTTTTACCTTGTCTTCTGCAAAAGTGCAAATAATTCTAATTGGCATAACCAGAGATTATCCATGTAAAAGGAAGTAATAGATTGGGAATAGATAATGACAAGGAAAATTTAATTTTTTAAGCATCCTGGAGCTGATACTACAGAAATTAGTCTTTGTAATTACTGAACTGTGGAAGCTATACAGAAAAAATAACTCTCATGGGAAAAATTCATTCTTTATGACCAAATTAGCCACTTCATTCTCCCTCTTTTGTGCCAACTGACATGTGGAGAATAACTGAAAATCTCCAGCCCATGTACTCTGGAAGTCACTCATATTAGCATAAGTGATAGATTCATTCTTAGCTGAGTGAATGTCAATGAGCCATAAGAGAATTTTAAGGGTCTGGACCAGCTCCTACTGAAATAAGAACCTACGTTCCATGTCCTTCAGTAGTGCAGAGTCAATCAGAAGAAAAAAAAAGGAAAGGAAAAAAAAAAACAACTTAGTTTTACAGTTATTCTTTGAGTTTTATCCCTCTTTGCCACTGATACACAGTTAAATATCTTTCTTATTTTAGGCATGCTTATATAATGGTAAATAATTTGCTGTGTTGGATAAGTATGTGGAACTGTCTTCTCTCAGCCTTGCAAACAGCATAGAAATGTAACCGTGAAAAGCTTTGCTGCATCCTTTCAGTATGAGAAGGTTACTGCCTAGTGGGAGTTTTTTTCAGCATATGTGAGATTCTGTTCTGTATTACAGGTACAGATATTTGTAATTTAGTTTTATATTTTACAACTAGAGAAATTAACTGTTAAATAATTATACGGAGAATTTATGAATGGGTCTGGAAGTTCCTATATGTGGTGATAAATATACCCTATTTCCCTTCTCTTTATTTGTGCAAAAGATCTAAGATGGTTTTGGACAAAAGTTTAGGAAGAAGAATTAAGTTACACAATGTGAGTAGAAGTCTCAAAATGAGGCATTGTTTTCCAGTTTATTATTTTCTCTGATCTCTTCTTTTAATGACAAATATATTGGAATTTTGATAACCTGTAACATGCTCAGGATGTCATTGTTAACTGATGTGCCATTGACCAATGAACTGTCTATGCTTGATAGGGTCTTCATTAACTAGAAGCTGAGTGAGTGGTGGGTTGATCCTGTCTGGATGCCAGATGCCCACCAAAGCTGTTCTATCACTCCCCCTCCTCAGCTGGGCAGGGGAGGGAAAATATAATGAAAGACTTGTGGGTTGAGATAAGGACAGAGAGAGATCACTCACCAATAACCGTCACGGGCAAAACAGACTCAACTTGGGGAAAATTAATTTAATTTATTACCAATCAAAATCAGAGGAAGATAATGAGAAATGAAAGCAAATCTTCAAACACCTTCCCACTACCCTCCCTTCTTCCTGGGCTTAACTTTTCTCCCCATTTTCTACCTCTTCCCCCCCACAGCAGCACAGGGGGATGGGGAATGGGGGTTGCAGTCAGTTCATCACGCCTGCTGCTCCTTCCTCCTCAGAGGGAGGTCTCCTCATACTCTTCCCCCACACCAGCATGGGGTCCCCCTCGTGGGAGACAGTCCTCCATGAACTTCTCCAGCCTGAGTCCTTCCCATGAACAACAGTTCTTCATGAACTTCTTCAGCATGGCTCCTTTCCATGGGGTACAGTCCTTCAGGAACAGACTGCTCCAGTGTGGGTCCCCCACATGGTCACAGGTCCTGCCAGAAGCCTGCTCCAGCACGGGCTTCCCATGGGGTCACAGCCTCTTTTGGGCATCCACCTGCTCTGGCGTGGGATCCTCTGGGGGCTGCAGGTGGACATCTGCTCCACTGTGGACCTCCATGGTCTGCAGGGGGACAGCCTGCCTCACAAGTTGCAGGGGAATTTCTGCTCTGGTGCCTGAAGCACCTCCTCCCCCTCCTTCTTCACTGACCTTTGTGTCCGCAAGGGTTGTTTCTTTCACCTATTCTCATTCCTCTCTCTAGCTGCAAAATATGCTTTTTTTACCCCCTTTTTTTTTATAATTATGTTATCACAGAGGCGTTGCTGATGGGCTTGGGCTTGGCCTTGGCCAGCAGTGGGTCCGTCTTGGAGCTGGCTGGCATTGGCTGTGTCAGACATGGGGAAGCTTCTGGCAGCTTCTCACAAAAGCCACCCCTATAACCTCTGGCTACCAAAACCTTGCCACACAAACCCACTACATGGGTGTAAACTGCAAAACAATGGAACTATCTTTTCCAAACCGGCATTGCACAGATGTAATCCATGTGGAAACTATCAGGTTATTCCTGGTTGTTACATTCATGTTATTTTTTTTCCCCCCAAAGAATGCATTTGTTTTGGTGGTGTCTAGAACAGTCCTCTGTTTTCACTACAGCATATTAATTTCAATATTAGATTAAAATGTGAAATCTGTAAGCCAAATTCATTCTGCAGATTAATGATGGTACAAGTAAGAACAATGTGTATCCAATAAATTTTAATAGTTTTACTTGATAGAGAAAATAGATTAACTGAATGTAGACTACAGTTTTAAGTATGTATGGAGTTTTGTTTTAAAACTGACTCATGTTCAGTTAAATGATCACTGTAAGAAAAATGTGAGATATACTATAGAGCTAAATGAGCAATGATGCTGAGGAAATGACAGAGTTCTTCAAGTATTTATGCAGGTGGAAGCTAGCATGTATAAAATATAATTATAGCTATCTCGTGTTCTGTCACAATCGCTATATTTTAGATAGGAAAATAGGAATTGTCATACTCATGGTCCTACTGAGTAGGACTTTTGCTCTAACTTATGTAGGAAACCTTATGGATATGAAAATTAGTTTCTTCCCCTGTGTCAGTCAGGGTTTTCAGTAAAGCATTGCAGCCCTTAGTGGGTAACCGGGGGCGTGTGAGCCTGCCCAGCAGCAGACATGGACTCCTGGTGCAAAAGCACTGGGGAGTCACTGAACATTAACGTTTCAGTGTATCGCCAGATGAAATAGTTTTCATATTTCCAGCTAAAGTTTTTTTCTCTTATGTATTCAATTTTATATTTCTTACCCATATTTTGAACCCCAATCATACAGCAAATACTAAATTTAAGAGGACTTGAAGCGGGGGTTGTATATTATTTTGTGGAGAAACTATTCCATATATTTAAAAGATTTTCTTTTTCCCCATCAGGGAATTCCTGGAATCCCTGGAAATCAAGGAGCAAAAGGACAAAAGGTATTATCAATAGTTCAAAACACAGTTAAAACCTGTGTGTATATATACCCATTCCAAAGTAAGGGTTCAGTCTGGGCTCAGAGGAGAATTTTCATAGTGGGGATTTAGGACATCAGATCATGTTGCAAATGAATGGAGACCTGCTTCAAATTCTTTGACATAGTTGAAAATTTCTCATTAGATTTTATTTGAACTATTTCAGAAGGAGCAAATAATTTCAAAGCAACAAAGCTGATTTCATAATACTTTGAGAAATAAGCCTAACTAAATAAATTCCATGATTAAAGAATATTTTAAAAATTTGTTAACTATACATGCATTAATTACGGAATTCTTCTCTTTATGTAAAAAATACAGGGTGAAATTGGACCACCAGGTCAACCAGGAGCAAAAGGATCCCCAGGGGATACTGTAAGTTTGCCAAATGGTGTTGTTATGAACAAATAATTCTGATGCTGTCATTCTTTACCTGTAATAAGCAAACAAGCAATGGCAAATACAGTAGCAACCTAGCATTTTCAGGTTGTCACATATGATCAGACTAAGTCTAATCTCTGAATTCCTCCCAAAATATTATATACTCACTTTTCTTTTAAAATTAATGATTTCCTGACTACAGATTTGATAAACAAATCCACCAAACACATTGCTTTGGATTTACTCTCTGAATTAATTAACTTTGCTTTAACTTTGAAAGTACTCAAGTAAATTTATTTTGAAAGACTTTTATTTTAAGACTGACTTAAATATTGTCATAGTGTGCAGTGGATTCCTGAAGATGAATTTCAGGATGCTTTTGTATTAGGGTTTTTTTGACAAAAGACTGTGAGGATAGCTGAGATTGCTGAATTCCCAAACTGCTTAAAGAGAGATTTTTGTTTTGGAATATAGTAAACTGAAAATAATTCATTCTTTTTTGGACAGTCCAGCTTACCACATCTTTGTTATTGTCTGAATAGGGTGATTTCCATGTTCATTGTAGAAATTACAGTAGTTAAATGGTTGTTCTGAAAGTTGGTGCAAGTTTATATAGACTTTAAAAAATGGAAATTTTAAAGGCAAAAGAGACAGCTGCTTAAAACTGGTTAGTGATCTTTCATTACTTAGTAGGAAATTATTCAATGGTTGAACATACGCTGACTTAAAAAATAATTGTCTTTTCTATTGAAAAATTCCATAATTTTTACATGGTTCCATTATTAATCATCTTCACTGTTTACATGCCTTTTTGTAGTTTTTGTTCTGTGCCTGAGATATTTTATCTTCTTTGCTAACATATTTTATCATCTTTGCTGACTAAAATGCTTCTGAGTTTCCTTAGAAATACATGGCTTAGCATCACAAATTTTTATAACTAAATAAATATAACATAAATTTATATTTATAACTTTTTATTTAGTTAATGAACCTGTGTTTCACCCTATATTTGACCTCAAGCAGATCAATATAGACTCTTACTGCTAGAACAAAGTAAATACTGTGGAGAATTAAGTACAGAATTAAGACTGATGCTATTATCTCTATGGACAACAGAGCATTGAATGACTAAATTTTTTTACTCTTCTAAAAAATTTGTTGTTTATTCTTAGTGTATGTAGCCATATGGTAGTATCCGAGATTTTATGCAGTTGTATTCAGACTATAGAATTATTAACACTTGTCAGGGAAAAAATAGATAATACTTCTTGATTTGTAGCAGAATGGCATATGCAAATGTTTTAATGTGTGACAACTGTGGGAAGAAGATCACTTGCTTTTTTCTTGCCTCACGTTGAGATACAGTTGAGATACAGTATACGTTGTGCATGTAACGGGCTGGGCCCTGTCCAGTCCTCATAAAAGAAACATTTGTTTCTCAGAAAGCCAAGAAAGCAGTTCAGTGAAAATAATTAATTGGAAAATTTCAGCATTTTTATAGTGCTGTTATTAGGATAAATATGATTACATGGGAAATTGTAAGATACTGCTTTATTTCTTTAGCTTGGATAATGTATTGAAGCTAAAAAAAATCAGAGTCCAACTCTGTGATTTTAGTTTTAATAACAATAGTGATCAGTTTTCTAATATCTGAACTGGGAAGATGTATCAGATTCTTGTAAATGCTTTGATAGCATTGCTTTGATAAATAAGAGACTAACATATAAACACATTTTACAAAAATTAATCTCAGCAATAATTCTCTTGCTAATTAATTCTATCTGAAAGTGAAGGGTAAAAGGAAGTAATAAATGAAGTTATCAGGACAAAGCTGAGGGATTTGAATAGCAGCAAGAAAGAAATGCTCTGGATAGAGCTTCAGAAAAACCATTAGAAATAAGCAGATGGCATTCATGAAACAGGAGAGACTCAGAAGCTTTGACAGTGATGCCTGCATTGTAGGTACAAATGGCACTGACCATTTTTTTCTGAAATAGGGAAGCTATGGTTAGAAGTCGCAATATTCCTTCTATCAGCAGCAAAAGCCAAGGCTATGGCAAGTGTAAGTTTTAGCTCAGTGGCATATTTGGAGTGTGGAAATAGTGAGTGAAAGCTGTGAACTGTTCTCTCTGGTGCCCTTGCCATTACATTAAACATCATACTTTAGCAGCAGGTGAGAGAACATTGCCAAAGGTTCTTGGATTTTGGTGATTGTTACTGTATTGTTCAGTTTCATAACTTGTCTGTCTCTCAGTTTATCTACCCCATCTCTTTTCAAGGTCTTTCCGTATGAAAATGCTTCATCAGTAGTGAAGTTCCTCTTGACATCCAGCTGTCAGGCTGGATTTCATCCATTCCAAAAGACAAAGGAGTTTCAGATGCCACTTTGTAGTGTTAAAAGTAGAAGAGAGGGCTCATTCTGAACTTAAGGAGATCCATACTTATATCTGCAAGGTCAAATACAGGATAGTCAGTGGCTCTCTAAAAGGGGCTTGAAGTTCACTCCTCAGTCATCAGGATGCCTACTGTTGTACTACTAAAGCCATCCTTTCATTCTAGGACAGGAATAATCTTTTTAGGGACCTTTCTTTTCTGCTGTCAGAGACTCCAGAGAGATTTTTTTCCCACAGTATGCATTTGTTTCAGTGATGTCTAGAACAGTCCTCTGTTTTCACTACAACATATTCATTTAAATATTACATTAAAATTTAAAATCTGTAAGCCAAATTCATGTTGCAGATTAATGATGGTACAGGTAAGAACGCGATTTCTCCACCTTCCCCCCCACCAGAAGCACTGAGGACAGGGAATTGGGGTTGTAGTCAGTTCACCATTGGCGCTCTTCCTTGCATGAAAGTCCAGGAACAGGATGTTCCAACACAAGCTTCCCATGGAGTCATGGACCTCTTTGGGCTCAGCTCCTGGCTCCGGCATGGGGACATCCACGGGCTGCAGACGGGCCTCCCCATCCTCACCCACACTCTGGCGTTGAGCGACTCTTGAGGTCTCAATTCAGTCACACTTGCCTCCCCCCCAACCCAACACAGTATGTCTATCCCATCACAAGTAAACCTCACCATTTTTGAGGTGGTCTTTAATTTAAATTGTCAGGATGATGCTGAGATCATTGATTCCACAAAGAACTCTTAAATCTGTAGTTTATCAAAGTGATTGTGCTGAGTACTGCTTAGTCATGTGGAATCCAAATAGATATGTGGATTATCACTGGAAGAAGCTGAAGAGGTTATTAAACTGTAAATAGACCTTTCAAAGTTGTACAATCCACAGATCTCCTTTCCTATTTCTTTTCTTAATTTTTCACTTTGTTTTACTGGTTTTCATCAAAGAAAATTTGGAAGAACTAAGATTGTGGTTTGTGCTTTCTCCTATATCTCTGTAGATAACCACAAAGGAGAGAGGTCTGAACTTGCCCTCTGGTTTAAAAAAACTTGACTCTGGTTTGCAGATAACAAAGGTTACGTATAGGCATGTGAATGTCTATAAATGTATTGAAGAGCTCACTTCTTTTTCCATACTCACAGTTCCTTAATAAAATATATGATCAATTAAAACCAGTGCAGTCCTGGTGGGAGAGGAACATTGAAACCAGTTTTGAGTTTCACTAATTCAGGGCTACTCTGTCACCCACTACATTCAGAATTTCTTGAACATCATACAGCTACCCTGCATCCACCCAGCAGCTCATCCTTTTGTGACTCTACCACAGGCCTGACCACTACATTAGAGTTGTCAGAAGCCCTTTTGTATAAAGTGAGTACACTGATTAATTTTCTATTCATGAACTTAAAGGTCTTTTTCAGCCACCTAAAAATCTTCTCTGGAAAGAATACGTTTCCTTGACAACCAGTTATTGCATCTGTTTAGATCAAATTTGGACAAAACATTGCCTGAGCTGGAAGTTCAGATGTCCTTACAACTGGTTAACACATGCACATTTGGTCTCTCACCTGTGCCTCTAATAATTTTTATTGCCTATAACTGGAAACTTTTTCTCCATTCCTTTCTGAGCAAAGTTGAACAAAATGCCGGAGGGAAGGCTGTATCATCAGCTGTAATGAAGCCTGGTGGGAATCCAGAGTGTACGAATTTATTCAAGTAACTCACCTACCATGTTTTCTTCAAATTTTATTTAGATAAATAACATCTGGTTCTTGATACACTTGAAAATAATTTATTAAAGTTTCCTGTCAACTCATTTAATGTATCTTTTGTCACCTGATAAAATAAGTACAAAATTGATGCATGGAATATTTGAATACTTTATATGGCGTTAGGGAATTTCAACCAGAAAAGATAGTGGGATTTTCCTTGTATTAGTCACACTGAATATGTTTGTTCCAGAAAAAACAGATGGGAAGCTTGTGAATGGTCTATTAATACCTTGGGAAAATTCTTCAGTAACAACTTCTTCTTCTTCAGCAATAACTATCCCTATTACATTGCCAGCATCAGTAATTTATTAATTTTTCTGCTGCCTAAATAGTGTCAGCTCTGGAAAATGGGGGAGTAATGCTACATTTTGTGTCCTTGAGTTGTTCTTTATTTTTATTCAGGACGTGTTCTTCTCTTTTAATTTTACATGCCATAGTTTTCAGATTATGTTCTCAAGCTTTTCTATATTGCATCTGAAAGTTTTCTTCTTGCAGGATACTGATTTTATGCAGTCATCTTCCTGTGATTTTTTAAATAAAATATGTTAAATATGGCCTAGTAATGAAAGTGCAAGAAAGGAAGCCAGGACAACTGGCTTTTATTTCTGCCTGACCTTTAATTTTACTAAACATATTTTCTGATTTGCCTTCTCTACTATATGTTTGCAGTTCAATGTGGATATATACACGTACCTGATTTTTAAAAGGACTATTCTGTACATACAGTATTTCCACTTTCTACAAAATAAAATAAATGAGGGACATTTGTGGTGAATATTTACCACTTCTGTACTCCGAGGACTGGTGTGGGCATAAACTAGAAGTGATCTAATGTGGAGCTGGTAGAGGGTAGGCTCTCAACAGCATGTTACATGACTTGAAACACAGGGCTACACTGAGGTGGCAACGTGAAAGGAGGCAGAAATTCCCCTGTCAGATTTCTCATCCCTTCCCGCTATCCCTCCCCAAACTTGTGCTTGCTTTTCTCTGCTGATTAATGTGCTGGTAATGAGCACAGAACAGGAATCTGAGGAGAAGATAATAATAATTTCACAGTGTTTTTTGGACAAGGAAGGTAGCCTTCAAGGAATGCAAAAAAAGATCATACAATGAAGACAGCTGCATTTTAGAAGTGAGGAGGTCAACATTTAACACAAAATTTGATTTAAAACAGACAAATTAAGCCTTACAATGAAATAAAAATTAATAAAACTTTATTTTACTATGTAAATAAAAAGAGTAATAGAGAAGAAGCAGGCCTGATGTACAAGTGAATTAAGACAGTCTTAATATAATCAAGGTTAGGTTCCAAAACCAAATTAATATTTTCTTATGCTTCCTGTAGCAAAGCTGGTGCTAAACAGGCCATAAGCAAATGGTTAATGGGAATACACTGACTCTTCAGTTATGAGTAGAAACTTAACTCTAGCTGGAGGGGAATTGGTAATTTCTGTTCCAAAATTATGAAAGAAATAGCATAGGGCATAGTAAACCTTTATTTTCCAAACAATACATTACATTAAGGGCAGTTAATGACAAAACAAGGGGAAATGGGTTTAAGCTGAAAGAGGGTAGGTTTAGATTAGATATTAGGAAGAAGTTCTTCATTGTGAGGGTGGTCAGACATTGGAACAGGTTGCCCAAGGAAGTTGTAGATGCCCCTCCCTGGAAGTGTTTAAGGCCAGGTTGGATGAGGCTTTGAGCAACCTGGTCTAGTGGAAGGTGTCCCTGCTGATGGCAGGGGGGTTGGAACTGGATGATCTTTAAGGTCCCTTCCAATCCAAACCATTCTATGATTCTATGATTAGATTAACTGAATCCTCTTTCATTAGATGACTGGACTAATTTTGTACTTAAGTAAGAACAAGCAGATCTAATCTTCAAAGTTCAGTAAAGTGTTGGAAATTATTTGATGTATGATATTATTAGTTATTTTACAGAAATTGAAGTTTAATAAAAGAATTTTCATGTGCAATTGACTGAATGGGAGAAGTCTGAGACTGAGGAAAATTGGCAGCAAAGTTACTCGAGTTTTAGTCTTGTGATTGATACCATTTATTTGTATTAACAGACCTGTTTCTGTGGCCTAAAGAGCAAATTGCTGTGTTTATTGATGGAAAGTTTTGTTGACCAGTGCTTTTGTACAACAGAGCAGGAAAGAAACCTGAGTTAATCTGTGCTGCCTCAGTTATTAGTAAAGCACAGGTGAAATACCAGAAAATTGATAAAATGCTGAAAACCCTGGCTACAAAGAATTACTTCTTGTTACAAATACTCTGAATTTTATTGTATTTGCAAAAACAAAGCCATCCTTTTATTTTTAGCAAAGAAAGTTAATAAGTCACAATCTCTGTAACAAATTACTGTAGGTTTTTACATTTATTTTTGATCACATGTAACTTCTGAAGGAGGTCTGAGATAATATCATGGAACTCAATAGTTCCTAACATGTAGTACTAAATGGAAGGTGGTTGTTTTTATCGATATGAAAGCAAAGATTAAATAACAATAATAACGTTTTTTGAAAATACTATCAATTAGAATAATTGATAAAACTTAATCTCTGACAAGTTAGATTTCCAAACCTTATTTAATTGTTTGACTTTCTGTATTATTATGCTTTTATTTTATGCTGTGTCTTAAGTACACTCTTACAGCAGATTATATTTCAGAGTATATATGCAAGTCCAAATAAAATAATAATAATATATTTATTTATTGACACATGCAGTTCTAGAGTCAAAGACAAGTGAGATGAAGTGGTGAGAAAGACATTAACACCAGATGTGGAAAATACTATAAATGGGAGTTCCTTCCTGGAAAGTATGATTTTGAAAAAGGTTTTCTTTTCTACTGTATGCTTGAGAGCAGCTCTAAACAGAAATTTAAAAAAGACAACCATTTGATGGTTTAACACCCTTTAGCTCTAATTTTACATATGGAACAAAGGCAACTAAACATGCCTTTACCAACATGTTTCCGTGAGAGGAGTCTGAGAGACTACTTTGGAGGTGCTCTGGCTTCTGTACATGTGCTGAAGGGTCATGATCTGAAATAGCAGAAGCTATTGGGTTCTGAAGGTAACAGTTCGATCCTGAAGATTCTGCAGAAGATGCAAAGGTGTGGCCCCAAAGTTAACTGCTCCAGATAAATCTCCACAAAGTTTGCAAAAGGAGTCAAGGCATGGCAACATTTGAGGGACACATGGTCAGAAAGAAGGAAGATAATTGTGAAATGCTACATATACTTTTGCTGGTTTTGGGGACCCTAAATGTAAACTAAGAAGCTCTTGTATCACTTCAATTATAGCTAAGGACATATTAGAGATAGGTTAAAGATTAGATCAGTGTAGACAGGGTTTTAAGTTGCAGATTTTTTTCTCTGCAGAGTTTCATGACAGGATTGTGCTTTTTTCCTGCGTGTTTTTTTCCATTGCACAGTAGGCATTCCTTAGGCCATAGAAGGTCTAAATAATCCACTGTGCTGTGTCAGAGCTACAGCTTGTATAGTAATATGATGAAAAACATTATATTCCTGTCTTATTTATTTCACTATAGAAATATAATACTAATTCTACTAACACTAATTCTACTAATATGCTATATTGGAGCTGTTATTCCTCTAGCTTAGTACAGCAATGTTTCTGCCTTTTTCACAAATTAATAGGGTTTGATGGGACCAGAAGGCTCATTTGGTCTACCTGGAGCTCCTGGGCCTAAGGTAAGTGTTTGTGTTAATTTGCTTGTGACTGTGATAAATGACTGCTTTATAGATGACAAAATGCCAGGATTTTGCAGCTGATTTT